>NW_027040431.1:95364-97864 GCF_034236695.1 Oncorhynchus nerka
ACACCTGTTGTATTCAGCATTTCACTGTGAGGTCTACTACACCTGTTGTATTCAGCATTTCACTGTAAGGTCTACTACACCTGTTGTATTCAGCATTTCACTGTGAGGTCTACTACACCTGTTGTATTCAGCATTTCACTGTAAGGTCTACTACACCTG
The DNA here is from genome assembly GCF_034236695.1 of Oncorhynchus nerka. Lineage (NCBI taxonomy): Eukaryota > Metazoa > Chordata > Actinopteri > Salmoniformes > Salmonidae > Oncorhynchus > Oncorhynchus nerka. Next base: position 95,524 of record NW_027040431.1, read on the forward strand.
TTGTATTCAGCATTTCACTGTAAGGTCTACTACACCTGTTGTATTCAGCATTTCACTGTGAGGTCTACTACACCTGTTGTATTCAGCATTTCACTGTGAGGTCTACTACACCTGTTGTATTCAGCATTTCACTGTGAGGTCTACTACACCTGTTGTATTCAGCATTTCACTGTAAGGTCTACTACACCTGTTGTATTCAGCATTTCACTGTGAGGTCTACTACACCTGTTGTATTCAGCATTTCACTGTGAGGTCTACTACACCTGTTGTATTCAGCATTTCACTGTGAGGTCTACTACACCTGTTGTATTCTGCATTTCACTGTAAGGTCTACTACACCTGTTGTATTCAGCATTTCACTGTGAGGTCTACTACACCTGTTGTATTCAGCATTTCACTGTGAGGTCTACTACACCTGTTGTATTCAGCATTTCACTGTGAGGTCTACTACACCTGTTGTATTCAGCATTTCACTGTGAGGTCTACTACACCTGTTGTATTCAGCATTTCACTGTAAGGTCTACTACACCTGTTGTATTCAGCATTTCACTGTAAGGTCTACTACACCTGTTGTATTCAGCATTTCACTGTGAGGTCTACTACACCTGTTGTATTCAGCATTTCACTGTGAGGTCTACTACACCTGTTGTATTCAGCATTTCACTGTAAGGTCTACTACACCTGTTGTATTCAGCATTTCACTGTAAGGTCTACTACACCTGTTGTATTCAGCATTTCACTGTGAGGTCTACTACACCTGTTGTATTCAGCATTTCACTGTAAGGTCTACTACACCTGTTGTATTCAGCATTTCACTGTGAGGTCTACTACACCTGTTGTATTCAGCATTTCACTGTAAGGTCTACTACACCTGTTGTATTCAGCATTTCACTGTGAGGTCTACTACACCTGTTGTATTCAGTATTTCACTGTGAGGTCTACTACACCTGTTGTATTCAGCATTTCACTGTAAGGTCTACTACACCTGTTGTATTCAGCATTTCACTGTGAGGTCTACTACACCTGTTGTATTCAGCATTTCACTGTGAGGTCTACTACACCTGTTGTATTCAGCATTTCACTGTGAGGTCTACTACACCTGTTGTATTCAGCATTTCACTGTGAGGTCTACTACACCTGTTGTATTCAGCATTTCACTGTGAGGTCTACTACACCTGTTGTATTCAGCATTTCACTGTGAGGTCTACTACACCTGTTGTATTCAGCATTTCACTGTAAGGTCTACTACACCTGTTGTATTCAGCATTTCACTGTGAGGTCTACTACACCTGTTGTATTCAGCATTTCACTGTGAGGTCTACTACACCTGTTGTATTCAGCATTTCACTGTGAGGTCTACTACACCTGTTGTATTCAGCATTTCACTGTGAGGTCTACTACACCTGTTGTATTCAGCATTTCACTGTGAGGTCTACTACACCTGTTGTATTCAGCATTTCACTGTGAGGTCTACTACACCTGTTGTATTCAGCATTTCACTGTAAGGTCTACTACACCTGTTGTATTCTGCATTTCACTGTAAGGTCTACTACACCTGTTGTATTCAGCATTTCACTGTGAGGTCTACTACACCTGTTGTATTCAGCATTTCACTGTGAGGTCTACTACACCTGTTGTATTCTGCATTTCACTGTAAGGTCTACTACACCTGTTGTATTCAGCATTTCACTGTGAGGTCTACTACACCTGTTGTATTCAGCATTTCACTGTGAGGTCTACTACACCTGTTGTATTCAGCATTTCACTGTGAGGTCTACTACACCTGTTGTATTCAGCATTTCACTGTAAGGTCTACTACACCTGTTGTATTCAGCATTTCACTGTAAGGTCTACTACACCTGTTGTATTCAGCATTTCACTGTGAGGTCTACTACACCTGTTGTATTCAGCATTTCACTGTGAGGTCTACTACACCTGTTGTATTCAGCATTTCACTGTGAGGTCTACTACACCTGTTGTATTCAGCATTTCACTGTGAGGTCTACTACACCTGTTGTATTCAGCATTTCACTGTAAGGTCTACTACACCTGTTGTATTCAGCATTTCACTGTAAGGTCTACTACACCTGTTGTATTCAGCATTTCACTGTGAGGTCTACTACACCTGTTGTATTCAGCATTTCACTGTGAGGTCTACTACACCTGTTGTATTCAGCATTTCACTGTAAGGTCTACTACACCTGTTGTATTCAGCATTTCACTGTGAGGTCTACTACACCTGTTGTATTCAGCATTTCACTGTGAGGTCTACTACACCTGTTGTATTCAGCATTTCACTGTGAGGTCTACTACACCTGTTGTATTCTGCATTTCACTGTAA
>NW_027040431.1:100364-126783 GCF_034236695.1 Oncorhynchus nerka
AGAGAGAGATAGAAATAGAGAGAGAGAGAGACAAAGCGAGAGAGAGAGAGAGAGAGAGAGATAGAGACAGAGAGAGAGAGAGAGACAAAGCGAGAGAGAGAGAGAGAGAGAGAGAAAGTGTGTGAGAGAGTAGAGAGAGATATTATTAACAAAGATTATACTGTTAAAAAATAAAATCTTCCAAAAAAAGTTTTATATTTGAGTTCAGCCAAAATGTTAAGGTAATGTTTGTGGTAATATTTGTGGTAATGTTTGTGGTAATATTTGTGGTAATATTTGTGGTAATGTTTGTGGTAATATTTGTGGTAATATTTGTGGTAATGTTTGTGGTAATATTTGTGGTAATATTTGTGGTAATATTTGTGGTAATGTTTGTGGTAATGTTTGTGGTAATGTTTGTGGTAATATTTGTGGTAATATTTGTGGTAATGTTTGTGGTAATGTTTGTGGTAATATTTGTGGTAATGTTTGTGGTAATATTTGTGGTAATGTTTGTGGTAATGTTTGTGGTAATATTTGTGGTAATATTTGTGGTAATATTTGTGGTAATATTTGTGGTAATGTTTGTGGTAATGTTTGTGGTAATATTTGTGGTAACATTTGTGGTAATATTTGTGGTAATATTTGTGGTAATATTTGTGGTAATATTTGTGGTAATGTTTGTGGTAATATTTGTGGTAATGTTTGTGGTAACATTTGTGGTAATGTTTGTGGTAATATTTGTGGTAATATTTGTGGTAATATTTGTTGTGTCTTTTCTGGTGGATTAAACAGAAATTGCAACCAACTTTCTATGTTTTGAAAATAGAATTTCAAATAACCGAAATTAAGAGGTTGTAATCTGAACGAAGGGAGAAAGGACATCCTTGAACATGAGAGACATTCTTACTAATCTGCTACTGCATAATAATAATAATAATAATAATAATAATAATAATAATAATAATAATAATAATAATAATGTATGTAATGTTGTGATATTGAACATGAATTATGTGCCTATTTAAGATTACGATCTACCCAATGATTAATGAAAACTTGCTATGTCCTCATTGTGGTTTTCTAAGAAAGTTTTTAATACGTCTCATTTACTTTATTCTAATATTTATGAAACACATATTGTTATATTTGGTAACACTTATGTGTTTTTCCTTGGCCTCCAACCCCATCCGATGCGTGGAACGGATGTGGGCGGGGCTAGGAACGGATGTGGGCGGGGCTAGGTCTACATAAGGGAACGGATGTGGGCGGGGCTAGGTCTACATAAGGGAACGGATGTGGGCGGGGCTCGGTCTACATAAGGGAACAGATGTGGGCGGGGCTAGGTCTACATAAGGGAACGGATGTGGGCGGGGCTAGGTCTACATAAGGGAACGGATGTGGGCGGGGCTAGGTCTACATAAGGGAACGGATGTGGGCGGGGCTCGGTCTACATAAGGGAATGGATGTGGGCGGGGCTCGGTCTACATAAGGGTGCACATTTATTTATTTTATTCACAAAAGCTCTGACGAAGGGCGTGAAGTGGATACATAAAGCTTATTAAAGATCAGTGATACTATCAAGAGCAGTGATACTATCAAGATCAGTGATACTATCAAGAGCAGTGATACTATCAAGAGCAGTGATACTATCAAGATCAGTGATACTATCAAGAGCAGTGATACTATCAAGAGCAGTGATACTATCAGGAGCAGTGATACTATCAAGAGCAGTGATACTATCAAGATCAGTGATACTATCAGGAGCAGTGATACTATCAAGAGCAGTGATACTATCAAGAGCAGTGATACTATCAAGATCAGTGATACTATCAAGAGCAGTGATACTATCAAGAGCAGTGTGCGGTTTCCTTTTCCATTCATCTTGTTCAACTGTTGCCATGGCACCTGCTAAAAGTTTGCTCAGATGTGCGAGTGCCTTTTGAATTTTGAATAGCTAACATTCCAATGGCCATAATAAATAGATGTTCTCGAAAGTGGACAACCTTGTTTCTCTCCTCTTGACAGTTTATAGCTTTTTGAGATGTAGCCATTATTTACTATTTTACACCTAGGATTCCTATTCCTAACTTTAATCCATTACATTAGAGATTCTACAAAATATTTAAATCAAAATCCTTTTCAAAGTTAGCTATGAAAACCAGACCTGGTTTCCCAGATGTTTCATATTGTTTCCAGTACTTGTCGTATATTATCTCCAATGTGTCGTCCATGTAAGAAACCAGTCTGATTAGGATGAATAATATCCGACAATACCTTTTTAATTCTATGTATCATGCTAGACTTTTTTGCATCACAACACCGAAGTGTAAGAGGCCTCCAGTTGTTTAAATGGATCTTTATACCACCTGGGTCCTGTTTCAGTAGTAATGAAATCAGATCTTCTTGTTGCGTGTCTGATAATCTACCATTTATATAGGCGTGGTTAAAACACGCTAATAATGGACCTCTTCAGTATATCAAAAATGTTTGGTAAACCTCCACTGGTATGCCATCCAGCCCTGGAGTTTGGTATACTTCCACTGGTATGTCATCCAGGCCTGGAGTTTGGTATACCTCCACTGGTATGCCATCCAGCCCTGGAGTTTGGTATACTTCCACTGGTATGTCATCCATCCCTGGAGTTTGGTATACCTCCACTGGTATGACATCCACTGGTATGACATCCAGCCCTAGAGTTTGGTATACCTCCACTGGTATGTCATCCACTGGTATGTCATCCATCCCTAGAGTTTGGTATACCTCCACTGGTATGCCATCCATCCCTAGAGTTTGGTATACCTCCACTGGTATGACATCCACTGGTATGACATCCAGCCCTAGAGTTTGGTATACCTCCACTGGTATGTCATCCACTGGTATGTCATCCATCCCTAGAGTTTGGTATACCTCCACTGGTATGCCATCCATCCCTAGAGTTTGGTATACCTCCACTGGTATGACATCCACTGGTATGACATCCAGCCCTAGAGTTTGGTATACCTCCACTGGTATGTCATCCACTGGTATGTCATCCATCCCTAGAGTTTGGTATACCTCCACTGGTATGCCATCCATCCCTAGAGTTTGTATACCTCCACTGGTATGACATCCACTGGTATGACATCCAGCCCTAGAGTTTGGTATACCTCCACTGGTATGTCATCCACTGGTATGTCATCCATCCCTAGAGTTTGGTATACTTCCACTGGTATGACATCCAACCCTGGAGTTTGGTAAACCTCCACTGGTATGTCATCCATCCCTAGAGTTTGCAAACCTCCACTGGTATGACATCCAACCCTGGAGTTTGGTATACCTCCACTGGTATATCATCCACTGGTATGACATCCACTGGTATGACATCCAGCCCTAGAGTTTGGTATACCTCCACTGGTATGTCATCCACTGGTATGTCATCCATCCCTAGAGTTTGGTATACTTCCACTGGTATGACATCCAACCCTGGAGTTTGGTAAACCTCCACTGGTATGACATCCAACCCTAGAGTTTGGTATACTTCCACTGGTATGTCATCCAGCCCTGGAGTTTTCCCTGGCCTTGCCATCCAGCCCTGGAGTTTTCCTGGCCTTGCCATCCAGCCCTGGAGTTTTCCCAGACTTAAAGGCTTTAATCGCATCAAGAAGTTCCTCCTCCGTAATTTACCTTCACGTGAGTCTTTCTGTACAGATGATAATTGTACATTATTAACAGGGGGAAAACAATCTATACAATTAACTTTGGTTAGTGGAGATGGAGGAGACTGAAACGAAAACAAATGCTTAAAGTACTCTGCTTCCTCTTTCAAAATATCGTTTGATGAATCACGGGTGAATCTGTCATTTGTAACAAGTTTTAGTACAAGTTCTATGTTGAAGATTTGAGCAAATAAATGGCTGCATTTTTCCCCATATTCCATTCGGTTCGCTTTAATTGATAATATATTACACTGGATCTTTGTTGAATAAGTTCCTCCAATGTCTCTTTGTTTTGCCTCTAACTCGTTCTGAACCTCTACGGTTTTTATTGCTGTCTATCTGTGCTGTTAGTTCTTCTATTGCATTTGTTAATATGGACTATTTTGACTTATATTGCATTTGTTTTAGAGATGAGTATTGAATTGCATGGCCTCTATTGGAACATTTAAAGTGTCTCATACAATGAGGAGATATGCTGTGCCTGTGTTAGGTTGGAAAAAGTAAGTTATGAATGATCCTAGTTAAAAACAAGTCATCATCCAATAGGATTTGATTAAATTCCCAATATCTTCGGCCACGAGGAAATTCTGAAAGAGTAATGTACATGCTAATTATCCGACAGCATTCTGTCCACTATTTACACGTTTGGTGCCAGAGAGAATGACGTAATAAAGTAGTCCATCCTCCATGATATTAAACCTCCATGTATATCTCACTAGGTCAGGATATTACACCTCCTCCATGTATATCTCACTAGGTCAGGATATTAAACCTCCTCCATGTATATCTCACTAGGTCAGGGTATTAAACCTCCATGTATATCTCACTAGGTCAGGATATTAAACCTCCTCCATGTATATCTCACTAGGTCAGGGTATTAAACCTCCTCCATGTATATCTCACTAGGTCAGGATATTAAACCTCCATGTATATCTCACTAGGTCAGGATATTAAACCTCCATGTATATCTCACTAGGTCAGGGTATTAAACCTCCTCCATGTATATCTCACTAGGTCAGGGTATTAAACCTCCATGTATATCTCACTAGGTCAGGATATTAAACCTCCATGTATATCTCACTAGGTCAGGATATTAAACCTCCTCCATGTATATCTCACTAGGTCAGGGTATTAAACCTCCTCCATGTATATCTCACTAGGTCAGGATATTAAACCTCCTCCATGTATATCTCACTAGGTCAGCATATTAAACCTCCTCCATGTATATCTCACTAGGTCAGGGTATTAAACCTCCATGTATATCTCACTAGGTCAGGATATTAAACCTCCTCCATGTATACCTCACTAGGTCAGGCTATTAAACCTCCTCCATGTATATCTCACTAGGTCAGGCTATTAAACCTCCTCCATGTATATCTCACTAGGTCAGGATATTAAACCTCCATTATAACTAGGTCAGGATATTAAACCTCCATGTATATCTCACTAGGTCAGGGTATTAAACCTCCTCCATGTATATCTCACTAGGTCAGGATATTAAACCTCCTCCATGTATATCTCACTAGGTCAGGATATTAAACCTCCTCCATGTATATCTCACTAGGTCAGGATATTAAACCTCCTCCATGTATATCTCACTAGGTCAGGATATTAAACCTCCATGTATATCTCACTAGGTCAGGGTATTAAACCTCCTCCATGTATATCTCACTAGGTCAGGGTATTAAACCTCCATGTATATCTCACTAGGTCAGGGTATTAAACCTCCATGTATATCTCACTAGGTCAGGATATTAAACCTCCTCCATGTATATCTCACTAGGTCAGGATATTAAACCTCCTCCATGTATATCTCACTAGGTCAGGGTATTAAATCCATTAAACCAGGATATTAAACCTTCATGTATATCTCACTAGGTCAGGATATTAAACCTCCTCCATGTATATCTCACTAGGTCAGGATATTAAACCTCCTCCATGTATATCTCACTAGGTCAGGGTATTAAACCTCCATGTATATCTCACTAGGTCAGGTATTAAACCTCCTCCATGTATATCTCACTAGGTCAGGATATTAAACCTCCTCCATGTATATCTCACTAGGTCAGGATATTAAACCTTCCATGTATATCTCACTAGGTCAGGATATTAAACCTCCTCCATGTATATCTCACTAGGTCAGGGTATTAAACCTCCATGTATATCTCACTAGGTCAGGATATTAAACCTCCTCCATGTATATCTCACTAGGTCAGGATATTAAACCTCCTCCATGTATATCTCACTAGGTCAGGATATTAAACCTCCATGTATATCTCACTAGGTCAGGATATTAAACCTCCATGTATATCTCACTAGGTCAGGATATTAAACCTCCTCCATGTATATCTCACTAGGTCAGGATATTAAACCTCCTCCATGTATATCTCACTAGGTCAGGATATTAAACCTCCATGTATATCTCACTAGGTCAGGCTATTAAACCTCCTCCATGTATCTCACTAGGTCAGGATATTAAACCTCCATGTATATCTCACTAGGTCAGGATATTAAACCTTCATGTATATCTCACTAGGTCAGGATATTAAACCTCCTCCATGTATATCTCACTAGGTCAGGATATTAAACCTCCTCCATGTATATCTCACTAGATCAGGATATTACACCTCCTCCATGTATATCTCACTAGGTCAGGATATTAAACCTCCTCCATGTATATCTCACTAGGTCAGGGTATTAAACCTCCATGTATATCTCACTAGGTCAGGATATTAAACCTCCTCCATGTATATCTCACTAGGTCAGGGTATTAAACCTCCTCCATGTATATCTCACTAGGTCAGGATATTAAACCTCCATGTATATCTCACTAGGTCAGGATATTAAACCTCCATGTATATCTCACTAGGTCAGGGTATTAAACCTCCTCCATGTATATCTCACTAGGTCAGGGTATTAAACCTCCATGTATATCTCACTAGGTCAGGGTATTAAACCTCCATGTATATCTCACTAGGTCAGGATATTAAACCTCCTCCATGTATATCTCACTAGGTCAGGGTATTAAACCTCCTCCATGTATATCTCACTAGGTCAGGATATTAAACCTCCTCCATGTATATCTCACTAGGTCAGCATATTAAACCTCCTCCATGTATATCTCACTAGGTCAGGGTATTAAACCTCCATGTATATCTCACTAGGTCAGGATATTAAACCTCCTCCATGTATACCTCACTAGGTCAGGCTATTAAACCTCCTCCATGTATATCTCACTAGGTCAGGCTATTAAACCTCCTCCATGTATATCTCACTAGGTCAGGATATTAAACCTCCATGTATATCTCACTAGGTCAGGATATTAAACCTCCATATATATCTCACTAGGTCAGGGTATTAAACCTCCTCCATGTATATCTCACTAGGTCAGGATATTAAACCTCCTCCATGTATATCTCACTAGGTCAGGGTATTAAACCTCCTCCATGTATATCTCACTAGGTCAGGATATTAAACCTCCTCCATGTATATCTCACTAGGTCAGGATATTAAACCTCCTCCATGTATATCTCACTAGGTCAGGATATTAAACCTCCTCCATGTATATCTCACTAGGTCAGGGTATTAAACCTCCTCCATGTATATCTCACTAGGTCAGGGTATTAAACCTCCATGTATATCTCACTAGGTCAGGGTATTAAACCTCCATGTATATCTCACTAGGTCAGGATATTAAACCTCCTCCATGTATATCTCACTAGGTCAGGATATTACACCTCCTCCATGTATATCTCACTAGGTCAGGATATTAAACCTCCTCCATGTATATCTCACTAGGTCAGGGTATTAAACCTCCATGTATATCTCACTAGGTCAGGGTATTAAACCTCCTCCATGTATATCTCACTAGGTCAGGATATTAAACCTCCTCCATGTATATCTCACTAGGTCAGGATATTAAACCTTCATGTATATCTCACTAGGTCAGGATATTAAACCTCCTCCATGTATATCTCACTAGGTCAGGGTATTAAACCTCCATGTATATCTCACTAGGTCAGGATATTAAACCTCCTCCATGTATATCTCACTAGGTCAGGATATTAAACCTCCTCCATGTATATCTCACTAGGTCAGGATATTAAACCTCCTCCATGTATATCTCACTAGGTCAGGATATTAAACCTCCATGTATATCTCACTAGGTCAGGATATTAAACCTCCATGTATATCTCACTAGGTCAGGATATTAAACCTCCTCCATGTATATCTCACTAGGTCAGGATATTAAACCTCCTCCATGTATATCTCACTAGGTCAGGATATTAAACCTCCATGTATATCTCACTAGGTCAGGCTATTAAACCTCCTCCATGTATCTCACTAGGTCAGGATATTAAACCTCCATGTATATCTCACTAGGTCAGGATATTAAACCTCCATGTATATCTCACTAGGTCAGGATATTAAACCTCCTCCATGTATATCTCACTAGGTCAGGGTATTAAACCTCCTCCATGTATATCTCACTAGGTCAGGATATTAAACCTCCTCCATGTATATCTCACTAGGTCAGGATATTAAACCTCCTCCATGTATATCTCACTAGGTCAGGATATTAAACCTCCTCCATGTATATCTCACTAGGTCAGGATATTAAACCTCCATGTATATCTCACTAGGTCAGGATATTAAACCTCCTCCATGTATATCTCACTAGGTCAGGATATTAAACCTTCATGTATATCTCACTAGGTCAGGGTATTAAACCTCCTCCATGTATATCTCACTAGGTCAGGATATTAAACCTCCTCCATGTATATCTCACTAGGTCAGGGTATTAAACCTCCATGTATATCTCACTAGGTCAGGATATTAAACCTCCATGTATATCTCACTAGGTCAGGATATTAAACCTCCATGTATATCTCATTAGGTCAGGATATTAAACCTCCTCCATGTATATCTCATTAGGTCAGGATATTAAACCTCCATGTATATCTCATTAGGTCAGGGTATTAAACCTCCTCCATGTATATCTCACTAGGTCAGGATATTAAACCTCCATGTATATCTCACTAGGTCAGGGTATTAAACCTCCTCCATGTATATCTCACTAGGTCAGGGTATTAAACCTCCATGTATATCTCACTAGGTCAGGGTATTAAACCTCCATGTATATCTCACTAGGTCAGGGTATTAAACCTCCATGTAAATCTCACTAGGTCAGGATATTAAACCTCCATGTATATCTCACTAGGTCAGGGTATTAAACCTCCATGTATATCTCACTAGGTCAGGGTATTAAACCTCCATGTATATCTCACTAGGTCAGGGTATTAAACCTCCTCCATGTATATCTCACTAGGTCAGGATATTAAACCTCCTCCATGTACGAAGACAGTTTCTCTAATCTATCCATCATCTAGACCTCTCCTCTAATCTATCCATCATCTAGACTTCTCCTCTAATCTATCCATCATCTAGACCTCTCCTCTAATCTATCCATCATCTAGACCTCTCCTCTAATCTATCCATCATCTAGACCTCTCCTCTAATCTATCCATCATCTAGACCTCTCCTCTAATCTATCCATCATCTAGACCTCTCCTCTAATCTATCCATCATCTAGACTTCTCCTCTAATCTATCCATCATCTAGACCTCTCCTCTAATCTATCCATCATCTAGATTTCTCCTCTAATCTATCCATCATCTAGACCTCTCCTCTAATCTATCCATCATCTAGACTTCTCATCTAATCTATCCATCATCTAGACCTCTCCTCTAATCTATCCATCATCTAGACCTCTCCCCTAATCTATCCATCATCTAGACTTCTCCTCTAATCTATCCATCATCTAGACCTCTCCTCTAATCTATCCATCATCTAGACCTCTCCTCTAATCCATCCATCATCTAGACTTCTCCTCTAATCTATCCATCATCTAGACTTCTCCTCTAATCTATCCATCATCTAGACTTCTCCTCTAATCTATCCATCATCTAGACTTCTCCTCTAATCTATCCATCATCTAGACTTCTCCTCTAATCTATCCATCATCTAGACCTCTCCTCTAATCTATCCATCATCTAGACCTCTCCTCTAATGTATCCATCATCTAGACTTCTCCTCTAATCGATCCATCATCTAGACCTCTCCTCTAATCTATCCATCATCTAGACCTCTCCTCTAATCTATCCATCATCTAGACTTCTCCTCTAATCTATCCATCATCTAGACCTCTCCTCTAATCTATCCATCATCTAGACTTCTCCTCTAATCTATCCATCATCTAGACCTCTCCTCTAATCTATCCATCATCTAGACCTCTCCTCTAATCTATCCATCATCTAGACTTCTCCTCTAACCTATCCATCATCTAGACCTCTCCTCTAATCTATCCATCATCTAGACCTCTCCTCTAATCTATCCATCATCTAGACTTCTCCTCTAATCTATCCATCAACTAGACTTCTCCTCTAATCTATCCATCATCTAGACTTCTCCTCTAACCTATCCATCATCTAGACTGCTCTAATCTATCCATCATCTAGACTTCTCCTCTAACCTATCCATCATCTAGACTTCTTCTCTAATCTATCCATCATCTAGACTTCTTCTCTAATCTATCCATCATCTAGACTTCTCCTCTAATCTATGCATCATCTAGACTTCTCCTCTAACCTATCCATCATCTAGACTTCTCCTCTAACCTATCCATCATCTAGACTTCTCCTCTAATCTATCCATCATCTAGACTTCTCCTCTAATCCATCCTTCATCTAGACTTCTCCTCTAATCCATTCTTCATCTAGACTTCTCCTCTAATCTATCCATCATCTAGACCTCTCCTCTAATCTATCCATCATCTAGACCTCTCCTCTAATCTATCCATCATCTAGACTTCTCCTCTAATCTATCCATCAACTAGACTTCTCCTCTAATCTACCGTCTAACCTGCCGTCTGTGACAGCAGCCAGCTGGTCTGCTCTGAGGGCCTTGGGATGCCGTCTGGGACAGCAGCCAGCTGGTCTGCTCTGAGGGCCTTGGGATGCCGTCTGGGACAGCAGCCAGCTGGTCTGCTCTGAGGGCCTTGGGATGCTGTCTGTGACAGCAGCCAGCTGGTCTGCTCTGAGGGCCTTGGGATGCCGTCTGGGACAGCAGTCAGCTGGTCTGCTCTGAGGGCCTTGGGATGCTGTCTGGGACAGCAGCCAGCTGGTCTGCTCTGAGGGCCTTGGGATGCTGTCTGGGACAGCAGCCTTGTGAGGGTTGACACCTTTGCAGATCAGGGTCATTGTGCTGTCTCCTCTGCAGATCAGGGTCATTCTGCTCGAGTCTTGAGAAAAGGTGTTTTGCTCCTCTGGTAGGGTTGCCGTTGGTGACCGCGACTTTGGCAGGCTTTCTGTTTGTAATCTGTGACTGTTAGGAGCCCCTGCCACATTCACCTTGTATCCAACCCGTTGAATTGCTCCTCCACTTTGTCCCTATACTTGTGTTTTGGCCGTCTTGATGGATCTGCGCAGGTCGTATTTGTACTGTTTAACCATATTATAACCTCCCAGGTCACCTTTTAATGAGCAGCGTCTCTCTCTGTCTATTTTCCTACAAGGCTGCTATAAATGTTTGATTTGGGAACGTTTTGAAAGACACTATCCGTATCACCTCATCTATGCATTTTTTTTTTTATTAATCCGGGCCACTGAGTCGAAGTGTTCATCGACGTCATCTCCAGCTTTGACGAGAAGATTAATGTGAGCCAATGTCACGGGCCATCACACTGTTAAACCCCTGATTAGCACGTCTGTCTGTCTTCTGTCTTCTGTGCCGGTCTGTCAGTATGTCTGACAGGCAGCCAAGCAGTTAGACAGCCAGGCAGTTAGACAGGCAGCCAGGCAGTTAGACAGACAGACAGACAGACAGACAGACAGACAGGCAGGCAGGCAGGCAGGCAGGCAGGCAGGCAGGCAGGCAGGCAGGCAGGCAGACAGACAGACAGACAGACAGACAGACAGACAGACAGACAGACAGACAGACAGACAGACAGACAGACAGACAGACAGACGGGACTAGAGTTAATTTCAGGCAAACTCTAACCCTGACTTCATGTCCCCTCCCATCTCAACCCTAGTCCTGACAGTAACTAACCCTAGTCCTGACAGTAACTAACCTTAGTCCTGACAGTAACTAACCCTAGTCCTGACAGTAACTAACCCTAGTCCTGACAGTAACTAACCCTGTCATGTCTGTGATGCCTTTCTCTACACGTCCATATTGTGAAGTTAATCTGTCCCCATTGAATGCAATGTATTGATTTAGGCATAAACCCTGGGACACTCATCATTGAATGCAATGTATTGACTTAGGCATAAACCCTAGGACACATCTTTTAACATTGAATGCAATGTATTGACGTAAGATTCAACTGGTTGATGCTTATCTTTTCCCATCAACTGCAATGCATTGATCAAAACACTTTGACATTTTCACCTTTTGTCATAAACGTGCCAGGATGACGTTTTCAGGCTGATAACGGCCTGGAAAAGGATTTGATCAAGGTTCTTCCATCAACGAATCAATGAGTACGGAGTCATCTAGAAGATGTGTAGATGCGGCTTCGCGAGTGGCGCGGTGGTCTACGGTAACTGCATCGCTGTGCTAGCTGTATTCCACTAGATATTCATCGCAGTGATAGCTGTGTTCCGCTAGAGATTCATCGCTGTGCTAGCTGTGTTCCGCTAGAGATTCATCGCAGTGCTAGCTGTGTTCCGCTAGAGATTCATCGCAGTGCTAGCTGTGTTCCGCTAGAGATTCATCGCAGTGCTAGCTGTGTTCCGCTAGAGATTCATCGCAGTGCTAGCTGTGTTCCGCTAGAGATTCATCGCAGTGCTAGCTGTGTTCCGCTAGAGATTCATCGCAGTGCTAGCTGTGTTCCGCTAGAGATTCATCGCAGTGCTAGCTGTGTTCCGCTAGAGATTCATCGCCGTGCTAGCTGTGTTCCGCTAGAGATTCATCGCAGTGCTAGCTGTGTTCCGCTAGAGATTCATCGCAGTGCTATCTGTGTTCCACTAGAGATTCTGGGTTCGAGTCCAGGCTTCTGTTGTGACCGGGAGACCCACGGGGTGGCGCACAATTGGCCCCAGCGTCGTCCGGGTTAGGGGAGGGTTTGGCCCGGCAGGGATGTTCAAGTCCCATCTTGCTCTAGCGACCCCTGTGGCGGGCCGGGCACAGTGCACGCTGACACGGTCGCCAGGTGCACGGTGTTTCCTCCTCTGACACATTGGTTCTTCCGGGGTTAAGTGGGCATTGTGTTAAGAAGCAGTGAAGCTTGGTTGGGTCGTGTTTCGGAGGACACACGGCTCTCGACCTTCGCCTCTCCCGAGTCCGTACGGGAGTTGCAGCAATGTGACAAGACTGTAACTACCAATCGGAAACCACGAAATTGGGGAGAAAACTGTTTTTTTGTACAGGCTGTGCATCATATTAAGGTTTATTTAAATATATATATATATGAGTGGATTTGTGGTTCCTCCAACAACAGGATCACGTAATTCTCAATCCTGCCTCGGCTCCACCAGCCGGTCACTGTTGCTCTCGTTCTCCGGTGTGATTATTGTCGACGAGGTATTTTTGTTTCTGTTATAAGGGTTTACTGTAGTTAATAAACCATCTGCTCCCCATTGAGAACATGAGTCTTGGGTTTACAGTAGTTAATAAACCATCTGCTTCCCATTGAGAACACAAGTCTTGGGTTTACAGTAGTTAATAAACCATCTGCTTCCCATTGAGAACACGAGTCTTGGGTTTACAGTAGTTAATAAACCATCTGCTTCCCATTGAGAACACGAGTCTTGGGTTTACAGTAGTTAATAAACCATCTGCTTCCCATTGAGAACACGAGTCTTGGGTTTACAGTAGTTAATAAACCATCTGCTTCCCATTGAGAACATGCGTCTTGGGTTTACAGTAGTTAATAAACCACCTGCTTCCCATTGAGAACATGAGTCTTGGGTTTACAGTAGTTAATAAACCATCTGCTTCCCATTGAGAACATGAGTCTTGGGTTTACAGTAGTTAATAAACCATCTGCTTCCCATTGAGAACATGCGTCTTGGGTTTACAGTAGTTAATAAACCACCTGCTTCCCATTGAGAACATGAGTCTTGGGTTTACAGTAGTTAATAAACCATCTGCTTCCCATTGAGAACATGAGTCTTGGGTTTACAGTAGTTAATAAACCATCTGCTTCCCATTGAGAACATGAGTCTTGGCTCAAAACATACATTCCTGTTCCACTACTAACCCCTGACCTCTCGCCTATGACCTCTACTCAGTCTACTCAACCATTTCTACATATTTGGACAGAGTTGGGTATGAGGCTACCCCTCTAGCCTCTACACATGGCTAGCTATACACTCCATGGTTCTAGGAACCATTTTCTTTCTTTCTAAGAGTGTAGTGTCAGTATTTCCACCACCCAATAAGGGATCATAGCTTTCATCTGAATTCACTTGGTCAGTCTGTGTTATGTAAAGAGCAGTTCTTAATGAAAAATTAAAGATACTTAAGTTTCCAATTGTCATACTTGAGTAAAAGTATTTTTTAAATACTGTCCCTTAGTAAAAAACGACTAATTAAAAGTCACCCAGTAAAATACTACTTGAGTAAAAGTCTAAAAGTATTTGGTTTTAAATATAGTATAAAAAGTAAAAGTATAAATCATTTGACATTCCATACCACACAGCATCATTTTATTTTATTTTAATTTACGGATAGCCAGGGGCACACTCCAACACTCCAACACCGAGACATAATTTACAAAACAAAGCATTTATGTTTAGTGAGTCCTCCAGATCAGAGGCAGTAAGGATGACCAGGGATGTTCTCTGTTTAGTGAGTCCTCCAGATCAGAGGCAGTAGGGATGACCAGGGATGTTCTCTGTTTAGTGAGTCCTCCAGATCAGAGGCAGTAGGGATGACCTGGGATGTTCTCTGTTTAGTGAGTCCTCCAGATCAGAGGCAGTAGGGATGACCAGGGATGTTCTCTGTTTAGTGAGTCCTCCAGATCAGAGGCAGTAGGGATGACCAGGGATGTTCTCTGTTTAGTGAGTCCTCCAGATCAGAGGCAGTAGGGATGACCAGGGATGTTCTCTGTTTAGTGAGTCCTCCAGATCAGAGGCAGTAGGGATGACCAGGGATGTTCTCTGTTTAGTGAGTCCTCCAGATCAGAGGCAGTAGGGATGACCAGGGATGTTCTCTGTTTAGTGAGTCCTCCAGATCAGATGCAGTAGGGATGACCAGGGATGTTCTCTGTTTAGTGAGTCCTCCAGATCAGAGGCAGTAGGGATGACCAGGGATGTTCTCTGTTTAGTGAGTCCTCCAGATCAGAGGCAGTAGGGATGACCAGGGATGTTCTCTGTTTAGTGAGTCCTCCAGATCAGAGGCAGTAGGGATGAGCAGGGATGTTCTCTGTTTAGTGAGTCCTCCAGATCAGAGGCAGTAGGGATGACCAGGGATGTTCTCTGTTTAGTGAGTCCTCCAGATCAGAGGCAGTAGGGATGACCTGGGATGTTCTCTGTTTAGTGAGTCCTCCAGATCAGAGGCAGTAGGGATGACCAGGGATGTTCTCTGTTTAGTGAGTCCTCCAGATCAGAGGCAGTAGGGATGACCTGGGATGTTCTCTGTTTAGTGAGTCCTCCAGATCAGAGGCAGTAGGGATGACCTGGGATGTTCTCTGTTTAGGGAGTCCTCCAGATCAGAGGCAGTAGGGATGACCTGGGATGTTCTCTGTTTAGTGAGTCCTCCAGACCAGAGGCAGTAGGGATGACCAGGGATGTTCTCTGTTTAGTGAGTCCTCCAGATCAGTGGCAGTAGGGATGACCAGAGATGTTCTCTGTTTATTGAGTCCTCCAGATCAGAGGCAGTAGGGATGACCAGGGTTGTTCGCTGTTTAGTGAGTCCTCCAGATCAGTGGCAGTAGGGATGACCAGGGATGTTCTCTGTTTAGTGAGTCCTCCAGATCAGAGGCAGTAGGGATGACCAGGGATGTTCTCTGTTTAGTGAGTCCTCCAGACCAGAGGCAGTAGGGATGACCAGGGATGTTCTCTGTTTAGTGAGTCCTCCAGATCAGAGACGGTAGTGATGACCAGGGATGTTCTCTGTTTAGTGAGTCCTCCAGATCAGAGGCGGTAGGGATGACCAGGGATGTTCTCTGTTTAGTGAGTCCTCCAGACCAGATGCAGTAGGGATGACCAGGGATGTTCTCTGTTTAGTGAGTCCTCCAGACCAGATGCAGTAGGGATGACCAGGGATGTTCTCTGTTTAGTGAGTCCTCCAGACCAGATGCAGTAGGGATGACCAGGGATGTTCTCTGTTTAGTGAGTCCTCCAGATCAGAGACGGTAGTGATGACCAGGGATGTTCTCTGTTTAGTGAGTCCTCCAGATCAGAGGCAGTAGGGATGACCAGGGATGTTCTCTGTTTAGTGAGTCCTCCAGACCAGAGGCAGTAGGGATGACCAGGGATGTTCTCTGTTTAGTGAGTCCTCCAGATCAGAGGAAGTAGGGATGACCAGGGATGTTCTCTGTTTAGTGAGTCCTCCAGATCAGAGGCAGTAGGGATGACCAGGGATGTTCTCTGTTTAGTGAGTCCTCCAGCTCAGAGACGGTAGTGATGACCAGGGATGTTCTCTGTTTAGTGAGTCCTCCAGATCAGAGACGGTAGTGATGACCAGGGATGGTCTCTGTTTAGTGAGTCCTCCAGACCAGAGGCAGTAGGGTTGACCAGGGATGTTCTGTATTTAGTGAGTCCTCCAGATCAGAAGCAGTAGGGTTGACCAGGGATGTTCTCTGTTTAGTGAGTCCACCAGATCAGAGACAGTAGGGATGACCAGGGATGTTCTCTATTTAGTGAGTCCTCCAGATCAGAAGCAGTAGGGTTGACCAGGGATGTTCTCTGTTTAGTGAGTCCACCAGATCAGAGACAGTAGAGATGACCAGGGATGTTCTCTGTTTAGTGAGTCCTCCAGACCAGAGGCAGTATGGATGACCAGAGATGTTCTCTGTTTAGTGAGTCCTCCAGATCAGAGACGGTAGTGATGACCAGGGATGTTCTCTGTTTAGTGATGTTGTGTGAATTTTATTTTCCTGCTAAGCATTTGAAATGTAACAAGTTTTTGGGTGTCAGGTAAAATGGAGTTAAAAATTATTTTCTGTTTAGGAATGTAGTGGAGTAAAAGTAAAATTTTTCTAAAATATGAATAGTAAAATAAAGATTCCCCCCCCCAAAAAAACCTTGAAAGTATGTTTTCTCAAGTAGTTCATGCCTGCCCATACTATAACCCCACCACCATCTCTGTTCACAACGATGACATCAGCATACCGCTCTCCCACGTGACTCCATATACACGGTCTGCCATCTGCCCGGTACACTCTGTTCACAACATTAACATCAGCATACCGCTCTCCCACGTGACTCCATCCACACGGTCTGCCATCTGCCCGGTACACTCTGTTCACAACATTAACATCAGCATACCGCTCTCCCACGTGACTCCATACACACGGTCCGCCATCTGCCCGGTATAGTTGAAACCTGTGATTCACCCGTGAGGAGCACTCTTCTCCAGCGTGTCAGTGTCTATCGAAAGTGAACCCGCTGACGTTGGTTACGGCGCCAAATTGCAGTCAGGTCAAGACCCTGGCGAGGACGACGAGCACATAGATGAGCTCCCTGGGACGGTTTCTGACAGTTTGTGTAGAAAATATTTGGTTGTGCAAAGCGACAGTTTCATCAGCTGTCCGGGTGGCTGGTCTCAGACCATCCCGCAGGTGAAGAAGCCGGATGTGGAGGACCTGGGCTGGCGTGATTACAGGTCCGGGTGGCTGGTCTCAGACCATCCCGCAGGTGAAGAAGCCGGATGTGGAGGACCTGGGCTGGCGTGATTACAGGTCCGGGTGGCTGGTCTCAGACCATCCCGCAGGTGAAGAAGCCGGATGTGGAGGACCTGGGCTGGCGTGGATACATGTGGTCTGCGGTTGTGAGGCCGGTTGGACGTACTGCCAAATTCTCTAAATGTTGGAGGCAGCTTTTATGACAACAGCTCTGGTGGACATTTCTGCAGTCAGCATGCCAATTGCACACTCCCTCAAAACTTGAGACATCTGTGGCATTGTGTTGTGTGACAAAACTGCACATTTTAGAGTGGCCTTTTTTTGTGTGCCCCCAGCACAAAGTGCACCTTCGTAATTATCACGCTGTTTAAATCAGCTTCTTGATATGCCACACCTGTCAGGTGGATGGATTATTTTGGCAAAGGAGAAATGCTCACTAACAGGGATGTAAACGGATTTGTGCAACAACAAAACAATGGAGAGAAATAAGCTTTTTTTGTGAGTATGGAACATTTCGGCCATCTTTTATTTCAGCTCATGAAACACTGTATGCTGCATTTCTATGTTTTGTTCAGTACGAACTTCCTGTTATTCCACTGTTCAGGACACCTGATGTCTTAGATAGGAGCCTGTTGTTCTGTGGCTCTTACATGCTGAGTTACAGAGCGACTAGAGAGGCTTGACATGCTGAGTTAGAGACTAGAGAGGCTTGACATGCTGAGTTAGAGAGGCTGCTACTGACACCTTCTGAATGACTCCAATTCACCAAGTCTCCCCTGTCGTGCCGAGCCGAGCCGGCGTCTAACCACATGTTATCTTGCTCAGGATGGGGGCACACACACCACTTGAAGATGAGACCTATCGGACAGAAACATATGGTTGCGTACATTTTGCCAACACAAATCAAATCAAATCAAATCGTATTTGCGGGTGTGGCTAAATGCTTGTGCTTCTAGTTCCGACAGTGCAGTATCTATTATCTTACAAGTAGTATTGAACCATTACACAACATATACCCAATACACACACATCTATGTAAAGGAATGGATTTAAGGATATATACATATGGACGAGTGATGTCAGAGCGGAACGGACTAAGATACAGTAGTATAGAATACAGTATATACATATGAGATGAATAGAATACAGTATATACATATGAGATGAGTAATACATAGACTAAGATACAGTAGAATAGAATACAGTATATACATATGAGATGAGTAATACATAGACTAAGATACAGTAGAATAGAATACAGTATATACATATGAGATGAGTAATACATAGACTAAGATACAGTAGAATAGAATACAGTATATACATATGAGATGAGTAATGCAGGATATGTAAACATTATTGAAGTTCCGTTTATTAAAGTGGCCAATGATTTCAAGTCAGTGTGTTGGCAGCAGCCTTTCTGTGCTAGTGATGGCTATTTAACGGTCTGACGACCTTGAGATAGAAGCTGTTTGGAACTACGCTATCGTTCAAGGTAGAGTCTGACGGCCTTGAGCTGTTTGGAACTACGCTATCGTTCAAGGTGGAGTCTGACGGCCTTGAGCTGTTTGGAACTACACTATCGTTCAAGGTGGAGTCTGACGGCCTTGAGATAGAAGCTGTTTGGAACTACGCTATCGTTCAAGGTAGAGTCTGACGGCCTTGAGCTGTTTGGAACTACGCTATCGTTCAAGGTGGAGTCTGACGGCCTTGAGATAGAAGCTGTTTGGAACTACGCTATCGTTCAAGGTGGAGTCTGATGGCCTTGAGATAGAAGCTGTTTGGAACTACACTATCGTTCCAAGGTGGAGTCTGACGGCCTTGAGCTGTCTGGAACTACGCTATCGTTCCAAGGTGGAGTCTGATGGCCTTGAGATAGAAGCTGTTTGGAACTACGCTATCGTTCAAGGTGGAGTCTGACGGCCTTGAGATAGAAGCTGTTTGGAACTACACTATCGTTCAAGGTGGAGTCTGACGGCCTTGAGATAGAAGCTGTTTGGAACTACTCTATCGTTCAAGGTGGAGTCTGACGGCCTTGAGATAGAAGCTGTTTGGAACTACGCTATCGTTCAAGGTAGAGTCTGACGGCCTTGAGCTGTTTGGAACTACGCTATCGTTCAAGGTGGAGTCTGACGGCCTTGAGCTGTTTGGAACTACACTATCGTTCAAGGTGGAGTCTGACGGCCTTGAGATAGAAGCTGTTTGGAACTACGCTATCGTTCAAGGTAGAGTCTGACGGCCTTGAGCTGTTTGGAACTACGCTATCGTTCAAGGTGGAGTCTGACGGCCTTGAGATAGAAGCTGTTTGGAACTACGCTATCGTTCAAGGTGGAGTCTGACGGCCTTGAGATAGAAGCTGTTTGGAACTACGCTATCGTTCAAGGTAGAGTCTGACGGCCTTGAGCTGTTTGGAACTACGCTATCGTTCAAGGTGGAGTCTGACGGCCTTGAGCTGTTTGGAACTACACTATCGTTCAAGGTGGAGTCTGACGGCCTTGAGATAGAAGCTGTTTGGAACTACGCTATCGTTCAAGGTAGAGTCTGACGGCCTTGAGCTGTTTGGAACTACGCTATCGTTCAAGGTGGAGTCTGACGGCCTTGAGCTGTTTGGAACTACACTATCGTTCAAGGTGGAGTCTGACGGCCTTGAGATAGAAGCTGTTTGGAACTACGCTATCGTTCAAGGTGGAGTCCGACGGCCTTGAGATAGAAGCTGTTTGGAACTACGCTATCGTTCAAGGTGGAGTCCGATGGCCTTGAGATAGAAGCTGTTTGGAACTACACTATCGTTCCAAGGTGGAGTCTGACGGCCTTGAGATAGAAGCTGTTTGGAACTACACTATCGTTCAAGGTGGAGTTCCTCTGTCCAGCGTCTGGGTTATTTTGCCCATCTAAATCTTTTCTTTTTATTGGCCAGTCTGAGAGATGGCTTTTTTCTTGCAACTCTGCCGAGAAGGCCAGCATCCCGGCGTTACCTCTTCACTGTTGATGTTGAGACTGGTGTTTTGCGGGTACTATTTAATAATGAAGCTGCCAGTTGAGGACTCGTGAGGTGTCTGTTTCTCAAACTAGACACACTAATGTACATGTCCTCTTGATCAGTTGTGCACCGGGGCCTCCCACTCCTCTTTCTGTTCTGGTTAGAGACAGTTTGCACTGTTCTGTGAAGGGAGTAGTACACAGAGTTGTACGAGGTCTTCAGTTTCTTGGCAATTTCTCACATGGAATAACCTTCATGTCTCAGAGCAAGAACAGACTGATGAGTTTCAGAAGAAAATTCTTTGTTTCTGGCTATTTTGAGCCTGTAATCGAACCCACAAATGCTGATGCTCCAGATCCTCGATTAGACTAAATAAGGCCAGTTTTATTGCTTATTTAAGCAGGACAAGAGCTTTCAGCTGTGCTAACATAGGTAGGGTAGTGTGGTGTGACAGGGACATTTATTAGTAATATCAGGTAGGGTGAGGTGACAGGGACCTTTAATTGGCCTATCAGGTAGGGTGAGTTAACGGGGACCTTTAATTGGCCTATCAGGTAGGGTGAGGTGACTGGTACCTTTAATAGGCCTGTCAGGTATGGTGAGGTGACTGGGACCTTTAATTGGCCTATCAGGTAGGGTGATGTGACAGGGACCTTTAATTGGCCTATCAGGTAGGGTGATGTGACAGGGACCTTTAATTGGCCTATCAGGTAGGGTGATGTGACAGGGACCTTTAATTGGCCTATCAGGTAGGGTGAGGTGACAGGGACCTTTAATTGGCCTATCAGGTAGGGTGGCCTATCAGGAGGGTGATGTGACAGGGACCTTTAATTGGCCTATCAGGTAGGGTGATGTGACAGGGACCTTTAATTGGCCTATCAGGTAGGGTGAGGTGACAGGGACCTTTAATTGGCCTATCAGGTAGGGTGACAGGGACCTTTAATTGGCCTATCAGGTAGGGTGAGGTGACAGGGACCTTTAATTGGCCTATCAGGTAGGGTGATGTGACAGGGACCTTTAATTGGCCTATCAGGTAGGGTGATGTGACAGGGACCTTAATTGGCCTTCAAGGGTTGGACAGGGACCTTTAATTGGCCTATCAGTTAGGGTGAGGTGACAGGGACCTTTAATTGGCCTATCAGGCAGGGTAGAGTGATGTGACAGGGACCTTTAATTGGCCTATCAGGCAGGGTGAGGTGACATATATATATAATATACACAACACAGCCTCATACTATGGGAGACTAGATGTAGCTGGAAGAGGAATATACACAACACTGACCTCATACTATAGGAGACTAGATGTAGCTGGAAGTGGAATATACACAACACAGCCTCATACTATAGGAGACTAGATGTAGCTGGTAGAGGAATATACACAACACGGCCCCATACTATGGGAGACTAGATGTAGCTGGAAGTGGAATATACACAACACAGCCTCATACTATAGGAGACTAGATGTAGCTGGTAGAGGAATATACACAACACAGCCTCATACTATGGGAGACTAGATGAGCTGGAAGTGGAATATACACAACACAGAATAAAGGATGACTAGATGTAGCTGGAAGAGGAATATAGGGGACATCAGAACTATAGGGAGGGATAGATGGATGAGTCTCCCCCTTGAATGAAAGGATGAATGGAGGATGGATGGATGGAGGGAGGAAGTAGGTAGTGAGGGAGGATGGATGGAGGTATGGGATGGGAGGGAGGTAGTGATGGATGATGGAGGGGAGGGAGGGAGGGGATGGAGGGAGGGGGGAGGGATAGAAGTAGGTAGTGAGGGATGGATGGATGGATGGATGGATGGATGGATGGATGGATGGATGGAGGGAGGGAGGTAGGGAGGGAGGGAGGGAGGGATGAGGGATGGATATCTCCAGTAGATACTTTAGCAGCTGAAATGTGGACACAGATTAGAAATGCTGCTGTTATCTGTTCTCCAGAGCATGTTAGTTCCACATCAAAACACTGATGGAGGGAGAGACTGACTGACTGACTGAGGAGGGAGAGAGGGAGAAAGATAGATGTGAGAGAGGAGAGAGGTAGAGGAGAGGGACAGCGATAGAGGGGAGAGGGAGAGAGAGAGAGAAGTAGAGGGAGAGAGGAAGAGGGAGAGAGGAAAAAGAGAGGGACAGCGATAGAGGGGGAGAGGGAGAGACAGGTAGAGAGGAAGAGGGAGAGAGGAAGAGGGAGAGAGGTAGAGGGAGAGAGAGAGAGGAGAGGGAGAGAGAGAGGTAGAGGGGAGAGAGAGAGAGGTAGAGGGAGACAGTGAGGTAGAGAGAGAGAGATTGAGAGAGATAGAAAGAGAGAGGGGGAGAGGTAGAAAGGGAGAGAGGTAGAGGGAGAGAGGTAGAGGGGATTGAGGCATAGGCGAGAGAGGGAGAGAGAGAGAGGTGGAGGGAGAGAGAGAGAGAGATAGAGAGATAGAGACAGAGGGAGAGGGAGAGAGAGAGAGAGAGAGAGATAAGGGGAGAGGGAGAGAGGTAGAGAGAGAGAGAGTAGAGAGAGAGGTAGAGGGGGAGAGGGAGGAGAGGGAGAGAGAGAGAGAGGAGGTAGAGAGAGAAGGAGAGAAGGAGAGAGAGAGAGGAGAGGTAGAGGGAGAGAGAGGTAGAGAGAGAGGAGAGATAGGGGGAGAGGGAGGAGAGAGGGAGAGAGGTAGAGAGAGAGGAGAGATAGGGGGAGAGGGAGGTAGAGGGAGAGAGAGAGAGAGAGAGTGAGAGGTAGAGGGAGAGAGAGAGAGGGAGAGAGAGAGAGAGAGGTAGAGGGAGAGAGAGAGAGGTAGAGGGAGAGAGAGAGGTAGAGAGAGAGAGAAAGGTAGAGGGAGAGAGAGAGAGGTAGAGGGAGAGAGAGAGGTAGAGAGAGAGAGGTAGAGGTGGAAAGGGAGAGAGGGAACGAGAGGGGAAGAGAGTCCATAGGGGACTGAGACTTGACATCTTAAGTCAACATGTCAACAGACAGAAACACGTTTTACCAGAACCATTTCACCTCCTCTCAGCTTGATCACTCCTATCAGTCAATACCAGGCTGTCTGAAGCAATAAACAGGTTCAGCCAGGGGATACAGAGGCAGATTAAAAACTACAAACACTGTGGATTAAAAACTACAAACACTGTAGATTAAAAACTACAAACACTGTAGATTAAAAACTACAAACACTGTAGATTAAAAACTACAAACACTGTAGATTAAAAACTACAAACACTGTGGATTAAAAACTACAAACACTGTAGATTAAAAACTACAAACACTGTGGATTAAAAACTACAACCACTGTGGAAAAAAGGTGACAGTGGACCTTCTCTAATGGTATATAAGGATATAGGACATCCTATATTCCATGAACACCTCATAGGGTCAGTCCTGTTAACAGTGGTTACCAGCACCTAGGGTCAGCTACCAACACCTATAGGGTCAGTCCTGTTAACAGTGGTTCTGGTACCAACACCTATAGGGTCAGCCCTGTTAACAGTGGTTCTGGTACCAACAGCTCTGTTAACAGTGGTTCTGGTACCAGCACCTATAGTGGTTCTGGTACCAACACCTATAGGGTCAGCTCTGTTAACAGTGGTTCTGGTACCAACACCTATAGGGTCAGTCCTGTTAACAGTGGTTCTGGTACCAACACCTATAGGGTCAGCTCTGTTAACAGTGGTTCTGTGGTTCTGGTACCAACACCTATAGGGTCAGCCCTATTAGTGGTTCTGGAACCAACACCTATAGGGTCAGCTCAGTGGTTCTGGTACCAACACCTATAGGGTCAGCCCTGTTAACAGTGGTTCTGGTACCACAGTGGTTCACCTATAGGGTCAGCCCTGTTAACAGTGGTTCTGGTACCTAAGGGTCAGCCCTATTGAGTGGTTCTGGGTCAGGGTCCTGTTAACAGCAGTTCTGGTACCAACACCTATAGCGTCAGCTCTGTTAACAGTGGTTCTGTGGTTCTGGGTAATTACCAACACCTATAGGGTCAGCCCTGTTAACAGTGGTGGTCTGAAGCTCCAACACCTATAGGGTCAGCCTGTTAACAGTGGTTCTAACAGTGGTTCTGGTACCAAACACCTATAGGGTCAGCCCTGTTAACAGTGGTTCTGGTACCAACACCTATAGGGTCAGCTCTGTTAACAGTGGTTCTGGTACCAACACCTATAGGGTCAGCCCTGTTAACAGTGGTTCTGGTACCAACACCTATAGGGTCATCCCTGTTAACAGTGGTTCTGGTACCAACACCTATAGGGTCATCTCTGTTAACAGTGGTTCTGGTACCAACACCTTTAGGGTCAGCTCTGTTAACAGTGGTTCTATAGGGTACCAACAACACATATAGGGTCAGCCCTGTTAACGGTGGTTCTGGTACCAACACTTATAGGGTCAGCTCTGCCCTGTACCTATAGGGTCCATCTCTGTTAACAGTGGTTCTGGTACCAACACCTATAGGGTCAGCTCTGTTATCAGTGGTTTTGGTACAAACACCTATAGGGTCAGCTCTGTTAACAGTGGTTCTGGTACCAACACCTGTAGGGTCAGCTCTGTTAACAGTGGTTCTGGTACCAACACCTCAGCTCTGTTAGTGGGGTACCAACACCAGGGTCATCCTGTTAACAGTGGTTCTGGTACCAACACTTATAGGGTCAGCTCTGTTAACAGTGGTTTTGGTCACTGTTAACAACCACACCTATAGGGTCAGCTCTGTTAACAGTGGTTCTGGTACCAACACCTAGTCTGTTAGTGGTTCTGTGGTTCTGGTACCAACACCTATAGGGTCAGCTCTGTTAACAGTGGTTCTGGTACCAACACCTATAGGGTCAGCTCTGTTAACAGTGGTTCTGGTACCAGCACCTATAGGGTCAGCTCTGTTAACAGTGGTTCTGGTACCAGCACCTGGGGTCAGCCCTGTTAACAGTGGTTCTAGTACCAACACCCATAGGGTCAGCTGTTAACGGTGGTTCTGTACCAACACCTATGGGGTCATCTCTGTTAACGTGGTTCTGTTTTTAACACCTATAGGGTCAGCTCTGTTAACATTTAAGGGTCATTTAGTGGTTCTGGGGTCAGCCCTGTTAACAGTGGTTCTGGTACCAACACCTATAGGGTCAGCTCTGTTATCAGTGGTTTTGGTACAAACACACAGCTCTGTTAACAGTGGTTCTGGTACCTATAGGGTCAGCTCTGTTAACAGTGGTTCTGTTTTTAACACTATAGGGTCAGCCCTGTTAACAGTGGTTCTGGTACCAAGGTCAGCTCTGTTAACAGTGGTTGGTACAAACACATATAGGGTCAGCCCTGTTAACAGTGGTTCTGGAGTACCAACACCTCAGCTTAATAGTGGTTAACACCTATAGGGTCACCAACACCTATAGGGTCATCTCTGTTAACAGTGGTTCTGGTACCAACACCTAGGGTCAGCTCTGCTAAGAGTGGTTCTGGTACCAAACACCTATAGGGTCAGTCTGTTAACAGGTGGTTCTGTGGTTCTGGTACCAACACCTAGGGTCAGCTCTGTTAACAGTGGTTCTGGTACCAACACCTATAGGGTCAGCTCTGTTAACAGTGGTTCTGGTACCCAACACCTAGGGTCAGCTCTGTTAACAGTGGTTCTGTACCAACACCTATAGGGTCATCTCTGTTAACAGTGGTTCTGGTACCAACACCTATAGGGTCAGCTCTGTTAACAGCAGTACTGTGGTTCTGGTACCAACACCATGATTTGACAGTTCAGTCCCTGAAGTTGACACAATCACTCATTATCCAGCCTGACTTTGTTCCTCAGTGTCTGGCAGAGACAGGGGTAATGAGTGCACTGAGAGACTGGGAAGTCAGTGTTTTAATAAACAAACAAACAAACACACAAACACACACAAACACACCGACATGAAAACAGAGTCTATCCCACCTGAGGAAAGAACC
>NW_027040431.1:127283-134783 GCF_034236695.1 Oncorhynchus nerka
TGTGTACTATATAGTGAGTTGTGTACCTATATAGTGAGTTGTGTACTAGATAGTGAGTTGTATACTATATAGTGAGTTGTGTACTATATAGTGAGTTGTGTACTAGATAGTGAGTTGTGTACTATATAGTGAGTTGTGTACTATATAGTGAGTTGTATACCATATAGTGAGTTGTGTACTAGATAGTGAGTTGTGTACTAGATAGTGAGTTGTATACTATATAGTGAGTTGTATACTATATAGTGAGTTGTGTACTATATAGTGAGTTGTGTACTATATAGTGAGTTGTGTACTATATAGTGAGTTGTGTACTATATAGTGAGTTGTGTACTATATAGTGAGTTGTTTAAATCCTGCAGTTCCAGGGTTGTGTATTTAGTATTTATCATACCAGTGAGTTGTGTACTATATAGTGAGTTGTGTACTATATAGTGAGTTGTGTACTATATAGTGAGCCGTTTAAATCCTGATAGTTCCAGCGTTGTGTATTTAGTATTTATCATACCAGTGAGTTGTGTACTAGATAGTGAGTTGTGTATTTAGTTTTTATTGCTTCTGCAGAGAGTCCTTCCCTTGCAGCATCAGGCGGCTTGTGTTTTCAAAGGAGATGTTTTTCCTATTTCAGCAGTCTTCCGGTCCTGTTGGAAAGCTGTGAGAGCACCGACCAATAGCAACGCTCTGGAATGACACAGCGAATCCTTTTAGAACCGCTCTCCTATCAATAGTGGGATCAGCATTTTTTACTGAGAATGCACATCCATCCCAGTATAAACAAACATATTATTTATTTGTTACCAGGAACCCAATAATGAATGTTTTCATATGGTCTTGTTAACTTTCCAACTCACTGACTACAGTTCACACTCATTTCCACGTTTCGTTTTGTTACAGACTCAATTTTAAATTTATACAATTTATTGTTTTTGTGATTTTGTCAGAGTGGAAATATGTATTTTTTTTTTTTACAAATTAATAGAAAACTAAAAGCTGAAATGTCTTGAGTCAATAAGTATTCTACCCTTTTGTTGTGGTAAATATTGTTGTGGTAAATATTGTTGTGGTAAATATTGTTGTGGTAAATATATGGTAAATATTGTTGTGGTAAATATTGTTGTGGTAAATATTGTTGTGGTAAATATTGTTGTGGTAAATATATGGTAAATATTGTTGTGGTAAATATTGTTATGGTAAATATTTTTGTGGTAAATATTGTTGTGGTAAATATTGTTGTGGTAAATATATGGTAAATATTGTTGTGGTACATATTGTTGTGGTAAATATTGTTGTGGTAAATATTGTTGTGGTAAATATTGTTGTGGTAAATATTGTTGTGGTAAATATTGTTGTGGTAAATATTGTTGTGGTAAATATTGTTGTGGTAAATATTGTTGTGGTAAATATTGTTGTGGTAAATATTGTTGTGGTAAATATATGGTAAATATTGTTGTGGTAAATATTGTTGTGGTAAATATTGTTGTGGTACATATTGTTGTGGTACATATTGTTGTGGTAAATATTGTTGTGGTAAATATTGTTGTGGTACATATTGTTATGGTAAATAAGTTCAGGAGTAAAAAATGTCATGATCAGATGTACTTAACAAGTCACATGATCAGTTGCACGGCCTCACTGTGCGTTAATAGTGTTTTAACATGATGTTTGAATGACCACATCTCTGTACTCCACACATACAATTATCTGTCAGGTCCCTCAGTCGAGCAGTAAATTTAAAAACACAGATTCAACCACAAAGACCAGGGAGGTTTTCCAATGCCTCGCAAAGAAGAGCACCTATTGGTAAAAAAGCTGACGTTGAATCTCCCTTTGAGCATGGTCCAGTTATTAAATACACACTGGGTGGTGTATCAATACACCCAGTCACTACAAAGATACAGGCGTCCTTCCTAACTCAGTTGCCGGAGAGGAAGGAAACCGCTCAGGGATTTTACCATGAGGCCAATGGTGACTTTGAAGCAGTTACACAGTTTAATGGCTGTGACAGGAGAAAACTGAGGATGGATCAACAACATAAGGAAATCAGTTAATTTAAATAAATAAATCTATGGATTTCACATGACTGGGAATACAGATATGCATCTGTTGGTCACAGATACCTTAAACAAATGTAGAGGTGTGGATCAGAAAACCGTCTGTTGTAACCTGATGCAGCGTGACACATCTCCTTCACATATAATTGATCAGGCTGTTGATTGTGGCCCGTGGAATGTTGTCCTACTCCTCTTCAATGGCTGCGTGAAGTTGCTGGATATTGTTCGGGAACTGGAACACGCTGCAGTACACGTTGATCCAGAGCATCCCAAACATGCTTAATGGGTGATATGTCTGTGTATGCAGGCCATGGAAGAACTGGGACATTTTCAGCTTCCAGGAATTGTGTACAGATCCTTGTGACATGGGGCCGTGCATTATCATACTGAAACATGAGGTGATGGAGGCGGTTGAATGACGCCTCAGGATCTCATCACGGTATCCTTGTGCATTCAAATTGCCATTGATATAATGCAATTGTGTTCATTGTCCGTAGCTTATGCCTGCCCATACCATAACCCCACCGCCACCATGTGGCCACTCTGTTCACAACATTGACATCAGCAAACCGCTCGCCAATACGACGTCATACTGTACGCGTGGTCTGTGAGGCCGGTTAGACGTACTGCCAAATTCTCTAAAACAACGTTGGAGGCGGTTTATGGTAGAGAAATGAACATTCAATTCTCTGGCAACAGCTCTGCTGGACATTCCTGCATTCCAATTGCACGATCCCTCAAAACGTGAGACATCTGTGGCATTGTATTGTTGTGACAAAACCATGCGTTTTCTAGAGTGGCCTTTTATTGTCCCCAGCACAAGGTGCACCTGTGTAATGATCATGCTGTTTTAATCAGCTTCTTGATATGCCACACCTGTCAGGTGGATGGATTATCTTGGAGAAGGAGAAATGCTCACTAACAGGGATGGAAACAAATATGAGAGAAAGAAGCTTTTTGTGCATCTGGAACATTTCTACTATTTCAGCTCATGAAACACGGGACCAACACTTTACACGTTGCATTGATATTTTTGACCACAATACTAACCTAAATGACAAAGTGAAAAGAAGGAAGCCTGTACAGAATATAAAATATTCCCCAAAACATGCATCCTGTTTGCAATAAGGCACAAAAGATAACCTGCAAAGAAATGTACTTTATGTCCTGAATACAAAGCGTTATGTTTGGGGCAAATCCAACACTACTGAGTACCACTATCCATGGCTGCATCATGTTATGGGTATGCTTGTCATCGGAAAAGGACCAGGGAGTTTTTTATGAAAAGAAACAGAATAGAGCTAAGCAAAATCCTAGAGGAGACCATGGTTCAGTCTGCTTTCCACCAGACGCTGGGAGACAAATCCACCTTGCAACAGGACAATAACCTAAAACAAATGGTCAAATATACACTGGAGTTGCTTACCAAGATAACATTGTATGTTCCTGAGCGGCCTAGTTACAGTTTTGACTTAAACCAGCTTTAAAATCTATGGCAAAACTTGAAAATGGCTGTCTAGCAATGATCAACAACCAATTTGACAGAGCTTGAAGAGTTAAAAGAAAAATAATAATGTGCAAATATTGTACAGTCCAGGTTTGCTCTTAGAGACTTACCCAGAAAGGCTCAGAGCTCTTAGAGACTTACCCAGAAAGGCTCAGAGCTCTTAGAGACTTACCCAGAAAGACTCAGAGCTCTTAGAGACTTACCCAGAAAGACTCAGAGCTCTTAGAGACTTACCCAGAAAGGCTCAGAGCTCTTAGAGACTTACCCAGAAAGGCTCAGAGCTCTTAGAGACTTACCCAGAAAGGCTCAGAGCTCTTAGAGACTTACCCAGAAAGACTCACAGCTCTTAGAGACTTACCCAGAAAGGCTCAGAGCTCTTAGAGACTTACCCAGAAAGGCTCAGAGCTCTTAGAGACTTACCCAGAAAGACTCAGAGCTATTAGAGACTTACCCAGAAAGACTCACAGCTCTTAGAGACTTAATCGCTGCCAATGGTGATTCTAATATGTATGACTCTGGGGTGTGAATACTGATTTAAATGAGATATTTCTCTATTCCATTTTCAGAATATTTGCAAAGTTTTCTAAAAACATGTGTCACGACTTCCGCCGAGGTTGGCTCTCCTACCCGTTCGGGCGGTGCTCGGCGGTCGTCGTCACCGTCCTACTAGCCACTACCGATCCCTTTTCGTTTATCTGTTGGTTTTGTCTGATTGGTTTCACCTGTGTGTTGTTTAGTTAATTAGTGTCTGTATATATTGTAGGTTGTCCCACCCTTGTTTTGTGCGGGATTGTTTATGTTGTCATTCGTTTCGTCTATCGGTGTTTTTGTGTTTCTTATTCTCCGGTTAGTCTGTTATCCTGTGTTGGATAATTTCACCCTGTGTGTGTTTGGGTTGACCGTGTTTGTTTTGTTCAACGGAGAATAAACTTTATATCGTTATCTGCTCTCTGCGCCTGATTCCACCCACCTTGATTAGACGTGACAGAATCCCGCACCACCATGGAATCAGCAGGAGCAGCAGCGTCTCCTCTCCCATCGATGGAAGAGAGGGTCCTCCATCATACCAGCGTGCTTCACCGGATTGGTTCTGCTATGGACCAAATGATGGAGAGAATGGATCGATGGGAGAGGAGTGGCCTCCCCACCTCATCTCTAGCAACCCCTTCTCCAGCACCTCCTGTTTCTGCGACCACATCTGGCTCTGGGGCTCTTCGGCTGACACTCCCACGGGAGTTTGACGGATCGGCGGCTGGGTGCCAGGGTTTCCTCCTTCAGCTGGAACTATACCTGGCTACCGTGCGTCCTGCTCCCTCTGGAGAGGAGAGCGTGTGCGCCCTCGTCTCCTGCTTGACTGGGCGAGCCCTCGAGTGGGCCAACGCAGTGTGGAATGGTCCGGACTCGGCTAAGGATAATTACCCAGAGTTCACCCGTCGATTCCGAGCTGTTTTTGACCATCCACCCGAGGGTCGGGCGGCGGGTGAACGGCTGTTTCACCTGCGTCAGGAGACGAGGAGCGTACAGGATTTTGCCCTAGAGTTTAGGACTTTGGCAGCAGGAGCAGGATGGAACGACAGGGCCTTGATTGATCATTTTAGATGTAGTCTCAGTGAGGACGTCCGCAGGGAGCTGGCATGTCTGGACACCACATTCACACTGGATGGACTTATCGATCTGGCTATCCGTCTCGACAACCTGCTGGCTGCTCGCGGGCGTTCGGATCAGGTCCTGTCGTTTCCTATCCCCAGCCCCCCTGTTCCTATCCCTATGGAATTAGGAGGTACGGCTTCAAGGGGGACCGGAGGAGGAGTGTCCTCCTGCACCAGTTGTGGTCGACGAGGGCATACGTCCGACCGGTGCTGGAGGAACTCGTCTAGGAGTCGGGAGGACAGGCGGAACACTGCTCGATCACCCCAGGTGAGTAAGCACCAAACTCATTCAGAGCTTCCTGTCGGTCATGTGTTTCTATTGATTTCTTTCCCTGGGTTTTCCCCATCTCTACAGCATAAGGCGCTAGTCGATTCAGGCGCAGCTGGGAGTTTTATGGATCGTGGGCTTGCGTTAAGGCTAGGGATTCCCCTGGTGTCGTTAGATCGACCTTTCCCCGTGCACTCCTTAGATAGCCGGCCATTAGGTCAGGAGTGATTAGGGAGGCTACGGTGCCACTGGACATGGTAACGCAGGGTGATCATAAGGAGCAGATTAGCCTGTTCCTTATAGATTCACCTGCGTTTCCAGTGGTGTTGGGGGTTCCTGGTTAGCTCAACACAACCCGGTGATTTTCTGGCGACAGGGGGCTCTTAAGGGGTGGTCAGAGGAGTGTTCAGGTAGGTGTATAGGAGTTGCCGTTGGTGCAACTACGGTGGAGAGTCCAGACCAAGTTTCCACCGTGCGCATTCCCTCTGAATATGCCGATTTGGCTATCGCCTTCAGTAAAGGGAAGGCGACCCAATTACCACCTCATCGTCGAGAGGACTGCGTGATAAACCTTCTGGAAAACGCTGCACTTCCTAGGAGTCACGTGTATCCATTGTCCCAGGAGGAGACAGTTGCGATGGAAACATATGTTTCCGAATCACTGGGACAGGGGTACATTCAGCCCTCCATATCACCCGTCTCCTCAAGCTTCTTTTTTGTGAAGAAGAAGGATGGAGGTCTGCGTCCGTGTATTGATTATAGAGGTCTAAATTCCATCACAGTGGGTTTTAGTTACCCACTACCTCTCATTGCTACGGCAGTGGAATCATTTCACGGGGCGCGATTCTTCACTAAACTGGATCTCAGGAGTGCGTATAATCTGGTACGTATCCGGGGAGGAGATGAGTGGAAAACCGCATTTAGTACTACTTCTGGTCATTATGAGTACTGCGTCATGCCATACGGGTTGAAGAATGCTCCAGCCGTTTTCCAATCCTTCGTAGATGAGATTCTCCGAGACCTGCTCGGGCAGGGAGTGGTAGTGTACATTGATGACATCTTGATCTATTCTGCCACACGCGCGGAGCATGTGTCTCTGGTGCGTAAGGTACTTGGGCGACTACTGAGCATGACCTGTATTGCAAGGCGGAGAAATGTGAGTTTTTCAAACAGTCCGTTTCCTTCCTGGGGTATCGTATTTCCACCTCCGGGGTGGTGATGGAGGATGATCGCGTTACAGCCGTGCGTAATTGGCCGACTCCGACCACGGTGAAAGAAGTACAGCGGTTTTTAGGGTTTGCCAATTACTACCGGAGGTTTATCCGGGGTTTTGGTCAGGTGGCTGCTCCCATCACCTCACCGCTGAAGGGAGGACCGGTGCGCTTGCGCTGGTCAGCAGAGGCGGGCAGAGCTTTCAGTCGTCTGAAGGAGCTGTTCACAAATGCGCCCGTGTTGGCGCATCCGGACCCCTCTTTAGCGTTCATAGTGGAGGTGGATGCGTCAGAGGCTGGGGTTGGAGCCGTGCTGTCCCAACGCTCGGGGGCGTGCCATCCAAACTCCGTCCGTGTGCTTTCTTTTCAAGCAAGCTTAGCCCAGCGGAGCGAAACTATGATGTGGGGGACCGGGAGTTGTTAGCTGTAGTCAAGGCTCTGAAGGTGTGGAGACATTGGCTTGAGGGGGCTAAATACCCTTTTCTCATCTGGACTGACCATCGTAATCTCGAGTACATCCGGGAAGCTAAGAGACTAAATCCACGTCAGGCTAGATGGGCCATGTTTTTTACTAGGTTCCAGTTTACCCTCACATATCGGCCAGGCTCCCAAAACACTAAAGCTGACGCACTGTCTCGCCTCTATGATACCGAGGAACGGTCAGTAGAGCCAACTCCCATCATTCCACCATCATGTCTCGTGACCCGAGACCGGTGGTATGGGAGGTGGACGCTGAGATAGAGAGGGCCTCACGGTCAGAACCGGCTCCCCCTAACTGTCCTGTAGGGACCAAGTACGTGCCGAGGGTGGTCCGGGA
>NW_027040431.1:139783-142283 GCF_034236695.1 Oncorhynchus nerka
ATTCAGCATTTCACTGTAAGGTCTACTACACCTGTTGTATTCAGCATTTCACTGTGAGGTCTACTACACCTGTTGTATTCAGCATTTCACTGTGAGGTCTACTACACCTGTTGTATTCAGCATTTCACTGTAAGGTCTACTACACCTGTTGTATTCAGCATTTCACTGTGAGGTCTACTAGACCTGTTGTATTCAGCATTTCACTGTAAGGTCTACTACACCTGTTGTATTCAGCATTTCACTGTAAGGTCTACTACACCTGTTGTATTCAACATTTCACTGTAAGGTCTACTACACCTGTTGTATTCAGCATTTCACTGTGAGGTCTACTACACCTGTTGTATTCAGCATTTCACTGTGAGGTCTACTACACCTGTTGTATTCAGCATTTCACTGTAAGGTCTACTACACCTGTTGTATTCAGCATTTCACTGTAAGGTCTACTACACCTGTTGTATTCAGCAGTTCACTGTGAGGTCTACTACACCTGTTGTATTCAGCATTTCACTGTAAGGTCTACTACACCTGTTGTATTCAGCAGTTCACTGTGAGGTCTACTACACCTGTTGTATTCAGCAGTTCACTGTGAGGTCTACTACACCTGTTGTATTCAGCAGTTCACTGTGAGGTCTACTACACCTGTTGTATTCAGCAGTTCACTGTGAGGTCTACTACACCTGTTGTATTCAGCATTTCACTGTAAGGTCTACTACACCTGTTGTATTCAGCAGTTCACTGTGAGGTCTACTACACCTGTTGTATTCAGCAGTTCACTGTGAGGTCTACTACACCTGTTGTATTCAGCAGTTCACTGTGAGGTCTACTACACCTGTTGTATTCAGCAGTTCACTGTGAGGTCTACTACACCTGTTGTATTCAGCAGTTCACTGTGAGGTCTACTACACCTGTTGTATTCAGCAGTTCACTGTGAGGTCTACTACACCTGTTGTATTCAGCAGTTCACTGTGAGGTCTACTACACCTGTTGTATTCAGCATTTCACTGTAAGGTCTACTACACCTGTTGTATTCAGCAGTTCACTGTGAGGTCTACTACACCTGTTGTATTCAGCAGTTCACTGTGAGGTCTACTACACCTGTTGTATTCAGCAGTTCACTGTGAGGTCTACTACACCTGTTGTATTCAGCAGTTCACTGTGAGGTCTACTACACCTGTTGTATTCAGCATTTCACTGTGAGGTCTACTACACCTGTTGTATTCAGCATTTCACTGTGAGGTCTACTACACCTGTTGTATTCAGCATTTCACTGTGAGGTCTACTACACCTGTTGTATTCAGCATTTCACTGTGAGGTTTACTACACCTGTTGTATTCAGCAGTTCACTGTGAGGTCTACTACACCTGTTGTATTCAGCATTTCACTGTGAGGTCTACTACACCTGTTGTATTCAGCATTTCACTGTAAGGTCTACTACACCTGTTGTATTCAGCATTTCACTGTAAGGTCTACTACACCTGTTGTATTCAGCATTTCACTGTAAGGTCTACTACACCTGTTGTATTCAGCATTTCACTGTAAGGTCTACTACACCTGTTGTATTCAGCATTTCACTGTGAGGTCTACTACACCTGTTGTATTCAGCATTTCACTGTAAGGTCTACTACACCTGTTGTATTCAGCATTTCACTGTGAGGTCTACCTACACCTGTTGTATTCTGCATTTCACTGTGAGGTCTACTACACCTGTTGTATTCAGCATTTCACTGTGAGGTCTACTACACCTGTTGTATTCAGCATTTCACTGTAAGGTCTACTACACCTGTTGTATTCAGCATTTCACTGTAAGGTCTACTACACCTGTTGTATTCAGCATTTCACTGTAAGGTCTACTACACCTGTTGTATTCAGCATTTCACTGTGAGGTCTACTACACCTGTTGTATTCAGCATTTCACTGTAAGGTCTACTACACCTGTTGTATTCAGCATTTCACTGTGAGGTCTACTAGACCTGTTGTATTCAGCATTTCACTGTAAGGTCTACTACACCTGTTGTATTCAGCATTTCACTGTAAGGTCTACTACACCTGTTGTATTCAGCATTTCACTGTGAGGTCTACTACACCTGTTGTATTCAGCATTTCACTGTAAGGTCTACTACACCTGTTGTATTCAGCATTTCACTGTGAGGTCTACTACACCTGTTGTATTCAGCATTTCACTGTGAGGTCTACTACACCTGTTGTATTCAGCATTTCACTGTAAGGTCTACTACACCTGTTGTATTCAGCATTTCACTGTGAGGTCTACTAGACCTGTTGTATTCAGCATTTCACTGTAAGGTCTACTACACCTGTTGTATTCAGCATTTCACTGTAAGGTCTACTACACCTGTTGTATTCAACATTTCACTGTAAGGTCTACTACACCTGTTGTATTCAGCATTTCACTGTGAGGTCTACTACACCTGTTGTATTCAGCATTTCACTGTGAGGTCTACTACACCTGTTGTATTCAGCATTTCACTGTGAGGTCTACTAC
>NW_027040431.1:144783-214783 GCF_034236695.1 Oncorhynchus nerka
TTAAACAGAAATTGCAACCAACTTTCTATGTTTTGAAAATAGAATTTCAAATAACCGAAATTAAGAGGTTGTAATCTGAACGAAGGGAGAAAGGACATCCTTGAACTTGAGAGACATTCTTACTAATCTGCTACTGCATAATAATATTAATAATAATAATAATAATAATAATAATAATAATAATAATAATAATAATAATAATAATAATAATAATGTATGTAATGTTGTGATATTGAACATGAATTATGTGCCTATTTAAGATTACGATGTACCCAATGATTAATGAAAACTTGCTATGTCCTCATTGTGGTTTTCTAAGAAAGTTTTTAATACGTCTCATTTACTTTATTCTAATATTTATGAAACACATATTGTTATATTTGGTAACACTTATGTGTTTTTCCTTGGCCTCCAACCCCATCCGATGCGTGGAACATAAGGGAACGGATGTGGGCGGGGCTAGGTCTACATAAGGGAACGGATGTGGGCGGGGCTAGGTCTACATAAGGGAACGGATGTGGGCGGGGCTAGGTCTACATAAGGGAACAGATGTGGGCGGGGCTAGGTCTACATAAGGGAACGGATGTGGGCGGGGCTCGGTCTACATAAGGGAACGGATGTGGGCGGGCTCGGTCTACATAAGGGTGCACATTTATTTATTTTATTCACAAAAGCTCTGACGAAGGGCGTGAAGTGGATACATAAAGCTTATTAAAGATCAGTGATACTATCAAGAGCAGTGATACTATCAAGATCAGTGATACTATCAAGAGCAGTGATACTATCAAGAGCAGTGATACTATCAGGAGCAGTGATACTATCAAGAGCAGTGATACTATCAAGAGCAGTGATACTATCAAGATCAGTGATACTATCAAGATCAGTGATACTATCAAGAGCAGTGATACTATCAGGAGCAGTGATACTATCAAGAGCAGTGATACTATCAAGAGCAGTGATACTATCAAGATCAGTGATACTATCAAGAGCAGTGATACTATCAAGAGCAGTGTGCGGTTTCCTTTTCCATTCATCTTGTTCAACTGTTGCCATGGCACCTGCTAAAAGTTTGCTCAGATGTGCGAGTGCCTTTTGAATTTTGAATAGCTAACATTCCAATGGCCATAATAAATAGATGTTCTCGAAAGTGGACAACCTTGTTTCTCTCCTCTTGACAGTTTATAGCTTTTTGAGATGTAGCCATTATTTACTATTTTACACCTAGGATTCCTATTCCTAAC
Source organism: Oncorhynchus nerka (assembly GCF_034236695.1). NCBI lineage: Eukaryota > Metazoa > Chordata > Actinopteri > Salmoniformes > Salmonidae > Oncorhynchus > Oncorhynchus nerka. The sequence goes on from NW_027040431.1 coordinate 146,025, forward strand.
TTTAATCCATTACATTAGAGATTCTACAAAATATTTAAATCAAAATCCTTTTCAAAGTTAGCTATGAAAACCAGACCTGGTTTCCCAGATGTTTCATATTGTTTCCAGTACTTGTCGTATATTATCTCCAATGTGTCGTCCATGTAAGAAACCAGTCTGATTAGGATGAATAATATCCGACAATACCTTTTTAATTCTATGTATCATGCTAGACTTTTTTGCATCACAACACCGAAGTGTAAGAGGCCTCCTGTTGTTTAAATGGATCTTTATACCACCTGGGTCCTGTTTCAGTAGTAATGAAATCAGATCTTCTTGTTGCGTGTCTGATAATCTACCATTTATATAGGCGTGGTTAAAACACGCTAATAACGGACCTCTTCAGTATATCAAAACACGTTTGGTTTACCTCCACTGGTATGTCATCCATCCCTAGAGTTTGGTATACTTCCACTGGTATGTCATCCATCCCTAGAGTTTGGTATACTTCCACTGGTATGTCATCCATCCCTGGAGTTTGGTATACTTCCACTGGTATGTCATCCATCCCTAGAGTTTGGTATACATCCACTGGTATGTCATCCATCCCTAGAGTTTGGTATACATCCACTGGTATGTCATCCATCCCTAGAGTTTGGTAAACCTCCACTGGTATGTCATCCAGGCCTGGAGTTTGGTATACCTCCACTGGTATGTCATCCATCCCTGGAGTTTGGTATACTTCCACTGGTATGTCATCCATCCCTAGAGTTTGGTATACATCCACTGGTATGTCATCCATCCCTAGAGTTTGGTAAACCTCCACTGGTATGTCATCCAGGCCTGGAGTTTGGTATACCTCCACTGGTATGTCATCCATCCCTGGAGTTTGGTATACTTCCACTGGTATGCCATCCAGCCCTGGAGTTTGGTATACTTCCACTGATATGTCATCCAGCCCTGAAGTTTGGTATACTTCCACTGGTATGCCATCCATCCCTGGAGTTTGGTATACTTCCACTGGTATGCCATCCAGCCCTGGAGTTTGGTATACTTCCACTGGTATGTCATCCATCTCTGGAGTTTGGTATACTTCCACTGGTATGCCATCCAGCCCTGGAGTTTGGTATTCTTCCACTGGTATGTCATCCAGCCCTGGAGTTTGGTATACTTCCACTGGTATGTCATCCAGGCCTGGAGTTTGGTATACTTCCACTGGTATGTCATCCAGCCCTGGAGTTTTGTATACTTCCACTGGTATGTCATCCATCCCTGGAGTTTGGTATACCTCCACTGGTATGACATCCAGCCCTAGAGTTTGGTATACCTCCACTGGTATGTCATCCACTGGTATGTCATCCATCCCTAGAGTTTGGTATACCTCCACTGGTATGCCATCCATCCCTAGAGTTTGGTATACCTCCACTGGTATGACATCCACTGGTATGACATCCAGCCCTAGAGTTTGGTATACCTCCACTGGTATGTCATCCACTGGTATGTCATCCATCCCTAGAGTTTGGTATACCTCCACTGGTATGCCATCCATCCCTAGAGTTTGGTATACCTCCACTGGTATGACATCCACTGGTATGACATCCAGCCCTAGAGTTTGGTATACCTCCACTGGTATGTCATCCATCCCTGGAGTTTGGTATACTTCCACTGGTATGCCATCCAGCCCTGGAGTTTGGTATACTTCCACTGGTATGCCATCCAGCCCTGGAGTTTGGTATACTTCCACTGGTATGCCATCCAGCCCTGGAGTTTGGTATACTTCCACTGATATGTCATCCAGCCCTGAAGTTTGGTATACTTCCACTGGTATGCCATCCATCCCTGGAGTTTGGTATACTTCCACTGGTATGCCATCCAGCCCTGGAGTTTGGTATACTTCCACTGGTATGTCATCCATCCCTGGAGTTTGGTATACTTCCACTGGTATGCCATCCAGCCCTGGAGTTTGGTATACTTCCACTGGTATGTCATCCAGCCCTGGAGTTTGGTATACTTCCACTGGTATGTCATCCAGGCCTGGAGTTTGGTATACTTCCACTGGTATGTCATCCAGCCCTGGAGTTTTGTATACTTCCACTGGTATGTCATCCATCCCTGGAGTTTGGTATACCTCCACTGGTATGACATCCACTGGTATGACATCCAGCCCTAGAGTTTGGTATACCTCCACTGGTATGTCATCCATCCCTAGAGTTTGGTATACCTCCACTGGTATGCCATCCATCCCTAGAGTTTGGTATACCTCACTGGTATGACATCCACTGGTATGACATCCAGCCCTAGAGTTTGGTATACCTCCACTGGTATGTCATCCACTGGTATGTCATCCATCCCTAGAGTTTGGTATACCTCCACTGGTATGCCATCCATCCCAGGAGTTTGGTATACCTCCACTGGTATGACATCCACTGGTATGACATCCAGCCCTAGAGTTTGGTATACCTCCACTGGTATGTCATCCACTGGTATGTCATCCATCCCTAGAGTTTGGTATACCTCCACTGGTATGCCATCCATCCCTAGAGTTTGGTATACCTCCACTGGTATGACATCCACTGGTATGACATCCAGCCCTAGAGTTTGGTATACCTCCACTGGTATGTCATCCACTGGTATGTCATCCATCCCTAGAGTTTGGTATACTTCCACTGGTATGCCATCCAGCCCAGGAGTTTGGTATACTTCCACTGGTATGCCATCCAGCCCTGGAGTTTGGTATACTTCCACTGGTATGTCATCCAGCCCTGGAGTTTGGTATACTTCCACTGGTATGTCATCCAGGCCTGGAGTTTGGTATACCACTGGTATGTCACTGGTATGTCATCCATCCCTGGAGTTTGGTATACTTCCACTGGTATGTCATCCAGCCCTGGAGTTTGGTATACTTCCACTGGTATGTCATCCATCCCTGGAGTTTGGTATACCTCCACTGGTATGTCCATGGTATGTCATCCACTGGTATGACCCAGCCCTAGAGTTCCACTGGTATGTCATCCACTGGTATGTCATCCATCCCCTAGAGTTTGGTATACCTCCACTGGTATGACATCCACTGGTATGACATCCAGCCCTAGAGTTTGGTATACCTCCACTGGTATGTCATCCACTGGTATGTCATCCATCCCTAGAGTTTGGTATACCTCCACTGGTATGCCATCCATCCCTATAGTTTGGTATACCTCCACTGGTATGACATCCACTGGTATGACATCCAGCCCTAGAGTTTGGTATACCTCCACTGGTATGTCATCCACTGGTATGTCATCCATCCCTAGAGTTTGGTATACTTCCACTGGTATGACATCCAACCCTGGAGTTTGGTAAACCTCCACTGGTATGATCCATCCCTACCTCCACTGGTATGACATCCAGCCCTGGAGTTTGGTATACCTCCACTGGTATGTCATCCACTGGTATGTCATCCATCCCAGCCCTAGAGTTTGGTATACCTCCACTGGTATGACATCCACTGGTATGACATCCAGCCCTAGAGTTTGGTATACCTCCACTGGTATGTCATCCACTGGTATGTCATCCATCCCTAGAGTTTGGTATACCTCCACTGGTATGCCATCCATCCCTAGAGTTTGGTATACTGGTCCACTGGTATGACATCCAGCTGGTTTGTATACCTCCACTGGTATCATCCAGCCCTCCAGAGTTTGGTATACATCCACTGGTATGCCACTGGTATAATTCCATGTCATCCATCCCTGAGTTTGGTATAATTCCACTGGTATGCCATCCAGCCCTGGAGTTTGGTATACCACTGGTATGCCATCCAGAGTTTGGTATACTTCCACTGGTATGACATCCATCCCTGGAGTTTGGTATACTTCCACTGGTATGCATCCATCCCTGGTTTGGTATACTTCACTGGTAGTTCCATGGAGTTTGGTATACTTCCACTGGTATGTCATCCAGCCCTGGAGTTTGGTATACTTCCACTGGTATGTCATCCAGCCCTGGAGTTTGGTATACTTCCACTGGTATGTCATCCATCCTGGAGTTTGTATACTTCCACCTGGTTCCACTGGTATCCAGCCCTAGAGTTTGGTATACCTCCACTGGTATGTCATCCATCCTGGAGTTTGGTATACTTCCACTGGTATGCCATCCAGCCCTGGAGTTTGGTATACTTCCACTGGTATGCCATCCACTGGTATGCCATCCATCCCTGGAGTTTGGTATACCTCCACTGGTATGCCATCCAGCCCTGGAGTTTGGTATACTCCACTGGTATGTCATCCATCTCTGGAGTTTGGTATACACTCCATCCAGCCCTGGAGTTTGGTATACTTCCACTGGTATGCCATCCATACTTCCTGGTATGTCATCCAGGCCTGGTTTGCATACTTCCACTCCACTGGGTTTGCCATCCTGGTAGTCCCATCCCTGGAGTTTGGTATACCTCCACTGGTATGACATCCAGCCCTAGAGTTTGGTATACCTCCACTGGTATGTCATCCACTGGTATGTCATCCATCCCTAGAGTTTGGTATACTTCCACTGGTATGCCATCCAGCCCTGGAGTTTGGTATACTTCCACTGGTATGACATCCACTGGTATGACATCCAGCCCTAGAGTTTGGTATACCTCCACTGGTATGTCATCCACTGGTATGTCATCCATCCCTAGAGTTTGGTATACCTCCACTGGTATGCCATCCATCCCTAGAGTTTGGTATACCTCCACTGGTATGACATCCACTGGTATGACATCCAGCCCTAGAGTTTGGTATACTGGTATGTCATCCACTGGTATGTCATCCATCCCTATGGTATACTTCCACTGGTATGCATCCAGCCCTGAGTTTGGTATGACATCCCACTGGTATGACATCAGCCCTGGTATGGCATCATCCAGCATCCATCCCCTGGAGTTTGGTATACTTCCACTGGTATGCATCCAGCCCTGGAGTTTGGTATACTTCCACTCCCACCCTGGAGTTTGGTATGACATCCACTGGTATGACATCCAGCCCTGGAGTTTGGTATACCTCCACTGGTATGTCATCCATCCCTGGAGTTTGGTATACCTCCACTGGTATGACATCCACTGGTATGACATCCAGCCCTAGAGTTTGGTATACCTCCACTCCACTGTCATCCATCCACTGGTATACCTCCATGTCATCCATCCCCTAGAGTTTGGTATACCTCCACTGGTATGTCATCCATCCCTAGAGTTTGGTATACCTCCACTGGTATGACATCCACTGGTATGACATCCAGCCCTAGAGTTTGGTATACCTCCACTGGTATGTCATCCACTGGTATGTCATCCATCCCTAGAGTTTGGTATACTTCACTGGTATGACATCCAACCCTGGAGTTTGGTAAACCTCCACTGGTATGTCATCCATCCCTAGAGTTTGGTAAACCTCCACTGGTATGACATGGAGTTTGGTATCATCACTGGGTATGACATCCACTGGTATGACATCCAGCCCTAGAGTTTGGTATACCTCCACTGGTATGTCATCCACTGGTATGTCATCCATCCCTAGAGTTTGGGTATACCTCCACTGGTATGCCATCCATCCCTAGAGTTTGGTATACCTCCACTGGTATGACATCCACTGGTATGACATCCAGCCCTAGAGTTTGGTATACCTCCACTGGTATGTCATCCACTGGTATGTCATCCATCCCTAGAGTTTGGTATACTTCCACTGGTATGCCATCCAGCCCTGGAGTTTGGTATACTTCCACTGGTATGCCATCCACCCTGGAGTTTGGTATGATGCATCCAGCCCTGGAGTTTGGTATACTTCCACTGATATGTCATCCACCCTGAAGTTTGGTATGTCATCCATCCCTGGAGTTTGGTATACTTCCACTGGTATGCCATCCAGCCCTGGAGTTTGGTATACTTCCACTGGTATGCCATCCAGCCCTGGAGTTTGGTATACTTCCACTGGTATGCATCCATCCCTGGAGTTTGGTATACTTCCACTGGTATGTCATCCAGCCCTGGAGTTTGGTATACTTCCACTGGTATGTCATCCAGGCCTGGAGTTTGGTATACTTCCACTGGTATGTCATCCAGCCCTGGAGTTTTGTATACTTCCACTGGTATGTCATCCATCCCTGGAGTTTGGTATACCTCCACTGGTATGACATCCACTGGTATGACATCCAGCCCTAGAGTTTGGTATACCTCCACTGGTATGTCATCCACTGAGTTTGTCATCCATCCCCTAGAGTTTGGTATACCTCCACTGGTATGACATCCACTGGTATGACATCCAGCCCTAGAGTTTGGTATACCTCCACTGGTATGTCATCCACTGGTATGTCATCCATCCCTAGAGTTTGGTATACCTCCACTGGTATGCCATCCATCCCTAGAGTTTGGTATACCTCCACTGGTATGACATCCACTGGTATGACATCCAGCCCTAGAGTTTGGTATACCTCCACTGGTATGTCATCCACTGTCATCCATCCACTGGTATGTCATCCATCCCTAGAGTTTGGTATACTTCCACTGGTATGACATCCAACCCCCTGGAGTTTGGTAAACCTCCACTGGTATGTCATCCATCCCATCCCTAGAGTTTGGTAAACCTCCACTGGTATGACATCCAACCCTGGAGTTTGGGTATGTCATCCATCCCTAGAGTTTGCAAACCACTGGTATGTCATCCACTGGTATGACATCCACTGGTATGACATCCAGCCCTAGAGTTTGGTATACCTCCACTGGTATGACATCCACTGGTATGACATCCAGCCCTAGAGTTTGGTATACCTCCACTGGTATGTCATCCACTGGTATGTCATCCATCCCTAGAGTTTGGTATACCTCCACTGGTATGCCATCCATCCCTAGAGTTTGGTATACCTCCACTGGTATGACATCCACTGGTATGACATCCAGCCCTAGAGTTTGGTATACCTCCACTGGTATGTCATCCACTGGTATGTCATCCATCCCTAGAGTTTGGTATACTTCCACTGGTATGCCATCCAGCCCTGGAGTTTGGTATACTTCCACTGGTATGCCATCCAGCCCTGGAGTTTGGTATACTTCCACTGGTATGCCATCCAGCCCTGGAGTTTGGTATACTTCCACTGATATGTCATCCAGCCCTGAAGTTTGGTATACTTCCACTGGTATGCCATCCATCCCTGGAGTTTGGTATACTTCCACTGGTATGCCATCCAGCCCTGGAGTTTGGTATACTTCCACTGGTATGTCATCCATCCCTGGAGTTTGGTATACTTCCACTGGTATGCCATCCAGCCCTGGAGTTTGGTATACTTCCACTGGTATGTCATCCAGCCCTGGAGTTTGGTATACTTCCACTGGTATGTCATCCAGGCCTGGAGTTTGGTATACTTCCACTGGTATGTCATCCAGCCCTGGAGTTTTGTATACTTCCACTGGTATGTCATCCATCCCTGGAGTTTGGTATACCTCCACTGGTATGACATCCACTGGTATGACATCCAGCCCTAGAGTTTGGTATACCTCCACTGGTATGTCATCCATCCCTAGAGTTTGGTATACCTCCACTGGTATGCCATCCATCCCTAGAGTTTGGTATACCTCCACTGGTATGACATCCACTGGTATGACATCCAGCCCTAGAGTTTGGTATACCTCCACTGGTATGTCATCCACTGGTATGTCATCCATCCCTAGAGTTTGGTATACCTCCACTGGTATGCCATCCATCCCTAGAGTTTGGTATACCTCCACTGGTATGACATCCACTGGTATGACATCCAGCCCTAGAGTTTGGTATACCTCCACTGGTATGTCATCCACTGGTATGTCATCCATCCTAGAGTTTGGTATACCTCCACTGGTATGCCATCCATCCCTAGAGTTTGGTATACCTCCACTGGTATGACATCCACTGGTATGACATCCAGCCCTAGAGTTTGGTATACCTCCACTGGTATGTCATCCACTGGTATGTCATCCATCCCTAGAGTTTGGTATACTTCCACTGGTATGCCATCCAGCCCAGGAGTTTGGTATACTTCCACTGGTATGCCATCCAGCCCTGGAGTTTGGTATACTTCCACTGGTATGTCATCCATCCCTGGAGTTTGGTATACGTCCACTGGTATGTCATCCAGCCCTGGAGTTTGGTATACTTCCACTGGTATGTCATCCAGGCCTGGAGTTTGGTATACTTCCACTGGTATATCATCCTGCCCTGGAGTTTGGTATACTTCCACTGGTATGTCATCCATCCCTGGAGTTTGGTATACCTCCACTGGTATGACATCCACTGGTATGACATCCAGCCCTAGAGTTTGGTATACCTCCACTGGTATGTCATCCACTGGTATGTCATCCATCCCTAGAGTTTGGTATACCTCCACTGGTATGACATCCACTGGTATGACATCCAGCCCTAGAGTTTGGTATACCTCCACTGGTATGTCATCCACTGGTATGTCATCCATCCCTAGAGTTTGGTATACCTCCACTGGTATGCCATCCATCCCTAGAGTTTGGTATACCTCCACTGGTATGACATCCACTGGTATGACATCCAGCCCTAGAGTTTGGTATACCTCCACTGGTATGTCATCCACTGGTATGTCATCCATCCCTAGAGTTTGGTATACTTCCACTGGTATGACATCCAACCCTGGAGTTTGGTAAACCTCCACTGGTATGTCATCCATCCCTAGAGTTTGGTAAACCTCCACTGGTATGACATCCAACCCTGGAGTTTGGTATACCTCCACTGGTATGTCATCCACTGGTATGACATCCACTGGTATGACATCCAGCCCTAGAGTTTGGTATACCTCCACTGGTATGACATCCACTGGTATGTCATCCAGCCATGGAGTTTGGTATACCTCCACTGGTATGTCATCCACTGGTATGTCATCCATCCCTAGAGTTTGGTATACTTCCACTGGTATGACATCCAACCCTGGAGTTTGGTAAACCTCCACTGGTATGTCATCCATCCCTAGAGTTTGGTAAACCTCCACTGGTATGACATGCAACCCTGGAGTTTGGTATACTTCCACTGGTATGTCATCCACTGGTATGTCATCCATCCCTAGAGTTTGGTATACTTCCACTGGTATGACATCCAACCCTGGAGTTTGGTAAACCTCCACTGGTATGTCATCCACTGGTATGTCATCCAGACCTGGAGTTTGGTAAACCTCCACTGGTATGACATCCAACCCTGGAGTTTGGTATACCTCCACTGGTATGTCATCCACTGGTATGTCATCCATCCCTAGAGTTTGGTATACTTCCACTGGTATGTCATCCAGCTATGGAGTTTGGTATACCTCCACTGGTATGTCATCCACTGGTATGTCATCCATCCCTAGAGTTTGGTATACTTCCACTGGTATGTCATCCAGACCTGGAGTTTGGTAAACCTCCACTGGTATGACATCCAACCCTGGAGTTTGGTATACCTCCACTGGTATGTCATCCACTGGTATGTCATCCATCCCTAGAGTTTGGTATACTTCCACTGGTATGTCATCCAGCTATGGAGTTTGGTATACCTCCACTGGTATACCATCCAGCCCTGGAGTTTTCCCTGGCCTTGCCATCCAGCCCTGGAGTTTTCCCTGGCCTTGCCATCCAGCCCTGGAGTTTTCCCAGACTTAAAGGCTTTAATCGCATCAAGAAGTTCCTCCTCCGTAATTTACCTTCACGTGAGTCTTTCTGTACAGATGATAATTGTACATTATTAACAGGGGGAAAACAATCTATACAATTAACTTTGGTTAGTGGAGATGGAGGAGACTGAAACGAAAACAAATGCTTAAAGTACTCTGCTTCCTCTTTCAAAATATCGTTTGATGAATCACGGGTGAATCTGTCATTTGTAACAAGTTTTAGTACAAGTTCTATGTTGAAGATTTGAGCAAATAAATGGTTGCATTTTTCCCCATATTCCATTCGGTTCGCTTTAATTGATAATATATTACACTGGATCTTTGTTGAATAAGTTCCTCCAATGTCTTTTTGTTTTGCCTCTAACTCGTTCTGAACCTCTACGGTTTTTATTGCTGTCTATCTGTGCTGTTAGTTCTTCTATTGCATTTGTTAATATGGACTATTTTGACTTATATTGCTTTTGTTTTAGAGATGAGTATTGAATTGCATGGCCTCTATTGGAACATTTAAAGTGTCTCATACAATGAGGAGATATGCTGTGCCTGTGTTAGGTTGGAAAAAAATATTATGAATGATCCTAGTTAAAAACAAGTCATCATCCAATAGGGATTAAATTCCCAATATCTTCGGCTGGAGGAAATTCTGAAAGAGTAATGTACATGCTAATTATCCGACAGCATTCTGTCCACTATTTATTTGGTGCCAGAGAGAATGACGTAATAAAGTAGTCCATCCTCCATGATATTAAACCTCCATGTATATCTCACTAGGTCAGGATATTACACCTCCTCCATGTATATCTCACTAGGTCAGGATATTAAACCTCCTCCATGTATATCTCACTAGGTCAGGGTATTAAACCTCCATGTATATCTCACTAGGTCAGGATATTAAACCTCCTCCATGTATATCTCACTAGGTCAGGGTATTAAACCTCCTCCATGTATATCTCACTAGGTCAGGATATTAAACCTCCATGTATATCTCACTAGGTCAGGATATTAAACCTCCATGTATATCTCACTAGGTCAGGGTATTAAACATGTATATCTCACTAGGTCAGGGTATTAAACCTCCATGATTACTAGGTCAGGATATTAAACCTCCATGTATATCTCACTAGGTCAGGATATTAAACCTCCTCCATGTATATCTCACTAGGTCAGGATTAAACCTCCTCCATGTATATCTCACTAGGTCAGGATATTAAACCTCCTCCATGTATATCTCACTAGGTCAGCATATTAAACCTCCTCCATGTATATCTCACTAGGTCAGGGTATTAAACCTCCATGTATATCTCACTAGGTCAGGATATTAAACCTCCTCCATGTATACCTCACTAGGTCAGGCTATTAAACCTCCTCCATGTATATCTCACTAGGTCAGGCTATTAAACCTCCTCCATGTATATCTCACTAGGTCAGGATATTAAACCTCCATGTATATCTCACTAGGTCAGGATATTAAACCTCCATATATATCTCACTAGGTCAGGGTATTAAACCTCCTCCATGTATATCTCACTAGGTCAGGATATTAAACCTCCTCCATGTATATCTCACTAGGTCAGGATATTAAACCTCCTCCATGTATATCTCACTAGGTCAGGATATTAAACCTCCTCCATGTATATCTCACTAGGTCAGGATATTAAACCTCCTCCATGTATATCTCACTAGGTCAGGATATTAAACCTCCTCCATGTATATCTCACTAGGTCAGGGTATTAAACCTCCTCCATGTATATCTCACTAGGTCAGGGTATTAAACCTCCATGTATATCTCACTAGGTCAGGATATTAAACCTCCATGTATATCTCACTAGGTCAGGATATTAAACCTCCTCCATGTATATCTCACTAGGTCAGGATATTAAACCTCCTCCATGTATATCTCACTAGGTCAGGATATTAAACCTCCTCCATGTATATCTCACTAGGTCAGGATTAAACCTCCATGTATATCTCACTAGGTCAGGGTATTAAACCTCCTCCATGTATATCTCACTAGGTCAGGATATTAAACCTCCTCCATGTATATCTCACTAGGTCAGGATATTAAACCTTCATGTATATCTCACTAGGTCAGGATATTAAACCTCCTCCATGTATATCTCACTAGGTCAGGGTAGTATATCTCACTAGGTCAGGATATTAAACCTCCTCCATGTATATCTCACTAGGTCAGGATATTAAACCTCCTCCATGTATATCTCACTAGGTCAGGATATTAAACCTCCTCCATGTATATCTCACTAGGTCAGGATATTAAACCTCCATGTATATCTCACTAGGTCAGGATATTAAACCTCCATGTATATCTCACTAGGTCAGGATATTAAACCTCCTCCATGTATATCTCACTAGGTCAGGATATTAAACCTCCTCCATGTATATCTCACTAGGTCAGGATATTAAACCTCCATGTATATCTCACTAGGTCAGGCTATTAAACCTCCTCCATGTATCTCACTAGGTCAGGATATTAAACCTCCATGTATATCTCACTAGGTCAGGATATTAAACCTTCATGTATATCTCACTAGGTCAGGATATTAAACCTCCTCCATGTATATCTCACTAGGTCAGGATATTAAACCTCCTCCATGTATATCTCACTAGGTCAGGATATTAAACCTCCTCCATGTATATCTCACTAGGTCAGGATATTAAACCTCCTCCATGTATATCTCACTAGGTCAGGGTATTAAACCTCCTTGTATATCTCACTAGGTCAGGATATTAAACCTCCATGTATATCTCACTAGGTCAGGGTATTAAACCTCCTCCATGTATATCTCACTAGGTCAGGATATTAAACCTCCATGTATATCTCACTAGGTCAGGATATTAAACCTCCATGTATATCTCACTAGGTCAGGGTATTAAACCTCCTCCATGTATATCTCACTAGGTCAGGGTATTAAACCTCCATGTATATCTCACTAGGTCAGGATATTAAACCTCCATGTATATCTCACTAGGTCAGGATATTAAACCTCCTCCATGTATATCTCACTAGGTCAGGGTATTAAACCTCCTCCATGTATATCTCACTAGGTCAGGATATTAAACCTCCTCCATGTCTCACTAGGTCAGCATATTAAACCTCCTCCATGTATATCTCACTAGGTCAGGGTATTAAACCTCCATGTATATCTCACTAGGTCAGGATATTAAACCTCCTCCATGTATATCTCACTAGGTCAGGCTATTAAACCTCCTCCATGTATATCTCACTAGGTCAGGCTATTAAACCTCCTCCATGTATATCTCACTAGGTCAGGATATTAAACCTCCATGTATATCTCACTAGGTCAGGATATTAAACCTCCATATATATCTCACTAGGTCAGGGTATTAAACCTCCTCCATGTATATCTCACTAGGTCAGGATATTAAACCTCCCCATGTATATACTGTTCACTGGAGGTCAGGTGAATGCACCAAACGCTCTGGATAAGAGCTCCTAAATGACTTAAATGTAAATGTAAATCTCACTAGGTCAGGTCCTCCTCCATGTATATCTCACTAGGTCAGGATATTAAACCTCCTCCATGTATATCTCACTAGGTCAGGATATTAAACCTCCTCCATGTATATCTCACTAGGTCAGGGTATTAAACCTCCTCCATGTATATCTCACTAGGTCAGGGTATTAAACCTCCATGTATATCTCACTAGGTCAGGGTATTAAACCTCCATGTATATCTCACTAGGTCAGGATATTAAACCTCCTCCATGTATATCTCACTAGGTCAGGATATTACACCTCCTCCATGTATATCTCACTAGGTCAGGATATTAAACCTCCTCCATGTATATCTCACTAGGTCAGGGTATTAAACCTCCATGTATATCTCACTAGGTCAGGGTATTAAACCTCCTCCATGTATATCTCACTAGGTCAGGATATTAAACCTCCTCCATGTATATCTCACTAGGTCAGGATATTAAACCTTCATGTATATCTCACTAGGTCAGGATATTAAACCTCCTCCATGTATATCTCACTAGGTCAGGGTGTTAAACCTTAATCTCACTAGGTCAGGATATTAAACCTCCTCCATGTATATCTCACTAGGTCAGGGTATTAAACCTCCTCCATGTATATTAAACTCCATGTATATCTCACTAGGTCAGGATATTAAACCTCCTCCATGTATATCTCACTAGGTCAGGGTATTAAACCTCCTCCATGTATATCTCACTAGGTCAGGATATTAAACCTCCTCCATGTATATCTCACTAGGTCAGCATATTAAACCTCCTCCATGTATATCTCACTAGGTCAGGGTATTAAACCTCCATGTATATCTCACTAGGTCAGGATATTAAACCTCCTCCATGTATACCTCACTAGGTCAGGCTATTAAACCTCCTCCATGTATATCTCACTAGGTCAGGGTATTAAACCTCCTCCATGTATATCTCACTAGGTCAGGCTATTAAACCTCCTCCATGTATATCTCACTAGGTCAGGATATTAAACCTCCATGTATATCTCACTAGGTCAGGATATTAAACCTCCATATATATCTCACTAGGTCAGGGTATTAAACCTCCTCCATGTATATCTCACTAGGTCAGGATATTAAACCTCCCCCTGAAAAGATTTAGATATATGTTCCACTGGAGGTCAGGTGAATATTAAACCTCTGGATAAGAGCGTCCATGTATATCTCACTAGGTCAGGGTATTAAACCTCCTCCATGTATATCTCACTAGGTCAGGATATTAAACCTCCTCCATGTATATCTCACTAGGTCAGGATATTAAACCTCCTCCATGTATATCTCACTAGGTCAGGGTATTAAACCTCCTCCATGTATATCTCACTAGGTCAGGGTATTAAACCTCCATGTATATCTCACTAGGTCAGGATATTAAACCTCCATGTATATCTCACTAGGTCAGGATATTAAACCTCCTCCATGTATATCTCACTAGGTCAGGATATTACACCTCCTCCATGTATATCTCACTAGGTCAGGATATTAAACCTCCTCCATGTATATCTCACTAGGTCAGGGTATTAAACCTCCATGTATATCTCACTAGGTCAGGTATTAAACCTCCTCCATGTATATCTCACTAGGTCAGGATATTAAACCTCCATGTATATCTCACTAGGTCAGGATATTAAACCTTCCATGTATATCTCACTAGGTCAGGATATTAAACCTCCTCCATGTATATCTCACTAGGTCAGGTGTTAAACCTCCATGTATATCTCACTAGGTCAGGATATTAAACCTCCTCCATGTATATCTCACTAGGTCAGGATATTAAACCTCCATGTATATCTCACTAGGTCAGGATATTAAACCTCCTCCATGTATATCTCACTAGGTCAGGATATTAAACCTCCATGTATATCTCACTAGGTCAGGATATTAAACCTCCATGTATATCTCACTAGGTCAGGATATTAAACCTCCTCCATGTATATCTCACTAGGTCAGGATATTAAACCTCCATGTATATCTCACTAGGTCAGGATATTAAACCTCCATGTATATCTCACTAGGTCAGGGTATTAAACCTCCATGTATATCTCACTAGGTCAGGATATTAAACCTCCATGTATATCTCACTAGGTCAGGATATTAAACCTCCATGTATATCTCACTAGGTCAGGATATTAAACCTCCTCCATGTATATCTCACTAGGTCAGGGTATTAAACCTCCTCCATGTATATCTCACTAGGTCAGGATATTAAACCTCCTCCATGTATATCTCACTAGGTCAGGATATTAAACCTCCTCCATGTATATCTCACTAGGTCAGGATATTAAACCTCCTCCATGTATATCTCACTAGGTCAGGATATTAAACCTCCATGTATATCTCACTAGGTCAGGATATTAAACCTCCTCCATGTATATCTCACTAGGTCAGGATATTAAACCTTCATGTATATCTCACTAGGTCAGGGTATTAAACCTCCTCCATGTATATCTCACTAGGTCAGGATATTAAACCTCCTCCATGTATATCTCACTAGGTCAGGGTATTAAACCTCCATGTATATCTCACTAGGTCAGGATATTAAACCTCCATGTATATCTCACTAGGTCAGGATATTAAACCTCCATGTATATCTCATTAGGTCAGGATATTAAACCTCCTCCATGTATATCTCATTAGGTCAGGATATTAAACCTCCATGTATATCTCATTAGGTCAGGGTATTAAACCTCCTCCATGTATATCTCACTAGGTCAGGATATTAAACCTCCATGTATATCTCACTAGGTCAGGGTATTAAACCTCCTCCATGTATATCTCACTAGGTCAGGGTATTAAACCTCCTCCATGTATATCTCACTAGGTCAGGGTATTAAACCTCCATGTATATCTCACTAGGTCAGGGTATTAAACCTCCATGTAAATCTCACTAGGTCAGGATATTAAACCTCCATGTATATCTCACTAGGTCAGGGTATTAAACCTCCATGTATATCTCACTAGGTCAGGGTATTAAACCTCCATGTATATCTCACTAGGTCAGGGTATTAAACCTCCTCCATGTATATCTCACAGGTCAGGATATTAAACCTCCTCCATGTACAAGACAGTTTCTCTAATCTATCCATCATCTAGACCTCTCCTCTAATCTATCCATCATCTAGACTTCTCCTCTAATCTATCCATCATCTAGACCTCTCCTCTAATCTATCCATCATCTAGACCTCTCCTCTAATCTATCCATCATCTAGACCTCTCCTCTAATCTATCCATCATCTAGACCTCTCCTCTAATCTATCCATCATCTAGACCTCTCCTCTAATCTATCCATCATCTAGACTTCTCCTCTAATCTATCCATCATCTAGACCTCTCCTCTAATCTATCCATCATCTAGATTTCTCCTCTAATCTATCCATCATCTAGACCTCTCCTCTAATCTATCCATCATCTAGACTTCTCATCTAATCTATCCATCATCTAGACCTCTCCTCTAATCTATCCATCATCTAGACCTCTCCCCTAATCTATCCATCATCTAGATTTCTCCTCTAATCTATCCATCATCTAGACCTCTCCTCTAATCTATCCATCATCTAGACCTCTCCTCTAATCCATCCATCATCTAGACTTCTCCTCTAATCTATCCATCATCTAGACTTCTCCTCTAATCTATCCATCATCTAGACTTCTCCTCTAATCTATCCATCATCTAGACTTCTCCTCTAATCTATCCATCATCTAGACTTCTCCTCTAATCTATCCATCATCTAGACCTCTCCTCTAATCTATCCATCATCTAGACCTCTCCTCTAATCTATCCATCATCTAGACTTCTCCTCTAATCTATCCATCATCTAGACCTCTCCTCTAATCGATCCATCATCTAGACCTCTCCTCTAATCTATCCATCATCTAGACCTCTCCTCTAATCTATCCATCATCTAGACTTCTCCTCTAATCTATCCATCATCTAGACCTCTCCTCTAATCTATCCATCATCTAGACTTCTCCTCTAATCTATGCATCATCTAGACTTCTCCTCTAACCTATCCATCATCTAGACTTCTCCTCTAACCTATCCATCATCTAGACTTCTCCTCTAATCTATCCATCATCTAGACTTCTCCTCTAATCCATCCTTCATCTAGACTTCTCCTCTAATCCATTCTTCATCTAGACTTCTCCTCTAATCTATCCATCATCTAGACCTCTCCTCTAATCTATCCATCATCTAGACCTCTCCTCTAATCTATCCATCATCTAGACTTCTCCTCTAACCTGCCGTCTGTGACAGCAGCCAGCTGGTCTGCTCTGAGGGCCTTGGGATGCCGTCTGGGACAGCAGCCAGCTGGTCTGCTCTGAGGGCCTTGGGATGCCGTCTGGGACAGCAGCCAGCTGGTCTGCTCTGAGGGCCTTGGGATGCTGTCTGTGACAGCAGCCAGCTGGTCTGCTCTGAGGGCCTTGGGATGCCGTCTGGGACAGCAGTCAGCTGGTCTGCTCTGAGGGCCTTGGGATGCTGTCTGGGACAGCAGCCAGCTGGTCTGCTCTGAGGGCCTTGGGATGCTGTCTGGGACAGCAGCCTTGTGAGGGTTGACACCTTTGCAGATCAGGGTCATTGTGCTGTCTCCTCTGCAGATCAGGGTCATTCTGCTCGAGTCTTGAGAAAAGGTGTTTTGCTCCTCTGGTAGGGTTGCCGTTGGTGACCGCGACTTTGGCAGGCTTTCTGTTTGTAATCTGTGACTGTTAGGAGCCCCTGCCACATTCACCTTGTATCCAACCCGTTGAATTGCTCCTCCACTTTGTCCCTATACTTGTGTTTTGGCCGTCTTGATGGATCTGCGCAGGTCGTATTTGTACTGTTTAACCATATTATAACCTCCCAGGTCACCTTTTAATGAGCAGCGTCTCTCTCTGTCTATTTTCCTACAAGGCTGCTATAAATGTTTGATTTGGGAACGTTTTGAAAGACACTATCCGTATCACCTCATCTATGCATTTTTTTTTTTATTAATCCGGGCCACTGAGTCGAAGTGTTCATCGACGTCATCTCCAGCTTTGACGAGAAGATTAATGTGAGCCAATGTCACGGGCCATCACACTGTTAAACCCCTGATTAGCACGTCTGTCTGTCTTCTGTCTTCTGTGCCGGTCTGTCAGTATGTCTGACAGGCAGCCAAGCAGTTAGACAGCCAGGCAGTTAGACAGGCAGCCAGGCAGTTAGACAGACAGACAGACAGACAGACAGACAGACAGACAGACAGGCAGGCAGGCAGGCAGGCAGGCAGGCAGGCAGGCAGGCAGGCAGGCAGGCAGGCAGGCAGACAGACAGACAGACAGACAGACAGACAGACAGACAGACAGACAGACAGACAGACAGACAGACAGACAGACAGACGGGACTAGAGTTAATTTCAGGCAAACTCTAACCCTGACTTCATGTCCCCTCCCATCTCAACCCTAGTCCTGACAGTAACTAACCCTAGTCCTGACAGTAACTAACCTTAGTCCTGACAGTAACTAACCCTAGTCCTGACAGTAACTAACCCTAGTCCTGACAGTAACTAACCCTGTCATGTCTGTGATGCCTTTCTCTACACGTCCATATTGTGAAGTTAATCTGTCCCCATTGAATGCAATGTATTGATTTAGGCATAAACCCTGGGACACTCATCATTGAATGCAATGTATTGACTTAGGCATAAACCCTAGGACACATCTTTTAACATTGAATGCAATGTATTGACGTAAGATTCAACTGGTTGATGCTTATCTTTTCCCATCAACTGCAATGCATTGATCAAAACACTTTGACATTTTCACCTTTTGTCATAAACGTGCCAGGATGACGTTTTCAGGCTGATAACGGCCTGGAAAAGGATTTGATCAAGGTTCTTCCATCAACGAATCAATGAGTACGGAGTCATCTAGAAGATGTGTAGATGCGGCTTCGCGAGTGGCGCGGTGGTCTACGGTAACTGCATCGCTGTGCTAGCTGTATTCCACTAGATATTCATCGCAGTGATAGCTGTGTTCCGCTAGAGATTCATCGCTGTGCTAGCTGTGTTCCGCTAGAGATTCATCGCAGTGCTAGCTGTGTTCCGCTAGAGATTCATCGCAGTGCTAGCTGTGTTCCGCTAGAGATTCATCGCAGTGCTAGCTGTGTTCCGCTAGAGATTCATCGCAGTGCTAGCTGTGTTCCGCTAGAGATTCATCGCAGTGCTAGCTGTGTTCCGCTAGAGATTCATCGCAGTGCTAGCTGTGTTCCGCTAGAGATTCATCGCAGTGCTAGCTGTGTTCCGCTAGAGATTCATCGCCGTGCTAGCTGTGTTCCGCTAGAGATTCATCGCAGTGCTAGCTGTGTTCCGCTAGAGATTCATCGCAGTGCTATCTGTGTTCCACTAGAGATTCTGGGTTCGAGTCCAGGCTTCTGTTGTGACCGGGAGACCCACGGGGTGGCGCACAATTGGCCCCAGCGTCGTCTGGGTTAGGGGAGGGTTTGGCCCGGCAGGGATGTTCAAGTCCCATCTTGCTCTAGCGACCCCTGTGGCGGGCCGGGCACAGTGCACGCTGACACGGTCGCCAGGTGCACGGTGTTTCCTCCTCTGACACATTGGTTCTTCCGGGGTTAAGTGGGCATTGTGTTAAGAAGCAGTGAAGCTTGGTTGGGTCGTGTTTCGGAGGACACACGGCTCTCGACCTTCGCCTCTCCCGAGTCCGTACGGGAGTTGCAGCAATGTGACAAGACTGTAACTACCAATCGGAAACCACGAAATTGGGGAGAAAACTGTTTTTTTGTACAGGCTGTGCATCATATTAAGGTTTATTTAAATATATATATATATATGAGTGGATTTGTGGTTCCTCCAACAACAGGATCATGTAATTCTCAATCCTGCCTCGGCTCCACCAGCCGGTCACTGTTGCTCTCGTTCTCCGGTGTGATTATTGTCGACGAGGTATTTTTGTTTCTGTTATAAGGGTTTACTGTAGTTAATAAACCATCTGCTCCCCATTGAGAACACGAGTCTTGGGTTTACAGTAGTTAATAAACCATCTGCTTCCCATTGAGAACACAAGTCTTGGGTTTACAGTAGTTAATAAACCATCTGCTTCCCATTGAGAACACGAGTCTTGGGTTTACAGTAGTTAATAAACCATCTGCTTCCCATTGAGAACACGAGTCTTGGGTTTACAGTAGTTAATAAACCATCTGCTTCCCATTGAGAACACGAGTCTTGGGTTTACAGTAGTTAATAAACCATCTGCTTCCCATTGAGAACATGCGTCTTGGGTTTACAGTAGTTAATAAACCACCTGCTTCCCATTGAGAACATGAGTCTTGGGTTTACAGTAGTTAATAAACCATCTGCTTCCCATTGAGAACATGAGTCTTGGGTTTACAGTAGTTAATAAACCATCTGCTTCCCATTGAGAACATGCGTCTTGGGTTTACAGTAGTTAATAAACCACCTGCTTCCCATTGAGAACATGAGTCTTGGGTTTACAGTAGTTAATAAACCATCTGCTTCCCATTGAGAACATGAGTCTTGGGTTTACAGTAGTTAATAAACCATCTGCTTCCCATTGAGAACATGAGTCTTGGCTCAAAACATACATTCCTGTTCCACTACTAACCCCTGACCTCTCGCCTATGACCTCTACTCAGTCTACTCAACCATTTCTACATATTTGGACAGAGTTGGGTATGAGGCTACCCTCTAGCCTCTACACATGGCTAGCTATACACTCCATGGTTCTAGGAACCATTTTCTTTCTTTCTAAGAGTGTAGTGTCAGTATTTCCACCACCCAATAAGGGATCATAGCTTTCATCTGAATTCACTTGGTCAGTCTGTGTTATGTAAAGAGCAGTTCTTAATGAAAAATTAAAGATACTTAAGTTTCCAATTGTCATACTTGAGTAAAAGTATGTTTTAAATACTGTCCCTTAGTAAAAAACGACTAATTAAAAGTCACCCAGTAAAATACTACTTAAGTAAAAGTTAAAAAATACTGTCCCTTAGTAAAAAATTACTCAATTAAAAGTCACCCAGTAAAATACTACTTGAGTAAAAGTCTAAAAGTATTTGGTTTTAAATATAGTATAAAAAGTAAAAGTATAAATCATTTGACATTCCATACCACACAGAATCATTTTATTTTATTTTAATTTACGGATAGCCAGGGGCACACTCCAACACTCCAACACCGAGACATAATTTACAAAACAAAGCATTTGTGTTTAGTGAGTCCTCCAGATCAGAGGCAGTAGGGATGACCAGGAATGTTCTCTGTTTAGTGAGTCCTCCAGATAAGAGGCAGTAAGGATGACCAGGGATGTTCTCTGTTTAGTGAGTCCCCCAGATCAGAGGCAGTAGGGATGACCAGGGATGTTCTCTGTTTAGTGAGTCCTCCAGATCAGAGGCAGTAGGGATGACCAGGGATGTTCTCTGTTTAGTGAGAGACCAGAGGCAGTCCTGTTCAGATCCTCCAGAGGCAGTAGGGATGACCTGGGATGTTCTCTGTTTAGTGAGTCCTCCAGATCAGAGGCAGTAGGGATGACCAGGGATGTTCTCTGTTTAGTGAGTCCTCCAGATCAGAGGCAGTAGGGATGACCTGGGATGTTCTCTGTTTAGTGAGTCCTCCAGACCAGAGGCAGTAGGGATGACCAGGGATGTTCTCTGTTTAGTGAGTCCTCCAGATCAGAGACGGTAGTGATGACCAGGGATGTTCCAGGGATGTTCTCTGTTTAGTGAGTCCTCCAGATCAGAGGCGGTAGGGATGACCAGGGATGTTCTCTGTTTAGTGAGTCCTCCAGACCAGAGGCAGTAGGGATGACCAGGGATGTTCTCTGTTTAGTGAGTCCTCCAGACCAGATGCAGTAGGGATGACCAGGGATGTTCTCTGTTTAGTGAGTCCTCCAGATCAGAGACGGTAGTGATGACCAGGGATGTTCTCTGTTTAGTGAGTCCTCCAGATCAGAGACAGTAGGGATGACCAGGGATGTTCTCTGTTTAGTGAGTCCTCCAGACCAGAGGCAGTAGGGATGACCAGGGATGTTCTCTGTTTAGTGAGTCCTCCAGATCAGAGGAAGTAGGGATGACCAGGGATGTTCTCTGTTTAGTGAGTCCTCCAGATCAGAGGCAGTAGGGATGAGCAGGGATGTTCTCTGTTTAGTGAGTCCTCCAGATCAGAGGCAGTAGGGATGACCAGGGATCTTCTCTGTTTAGTGAGTCCTCCAGATCAGAGACGGTAGTGATGACCAGGGATGTTCTCTGTTTAGTGAGTCCTCCAGATCAGAGACAGTAGGGATGACCAGGGATGTTCTCTGTTTAGTGAGTCCTCCAGATCAGAGGAAGTAGGGATGACCAGGGATGTTCTCTGTTTAGTGAGTCCTCCAGATCAGAGGCAGTAGGGATGAGCAGGGATGTTCTCTGTTTAGTGAGTCCTCCAGATCAGAGGCAGTAGGGATGACCAGGGATCTTCTCTGTTTAGTGAGTCCTCCAGATCAGAGACGGTAGTGATGACCAGGGATGTTCTCTGTTTAGTGAGTCCTCCAGATCAGAGGCAGTAGGGATGACCAGGAATGTTCTCTGTTTAGTGAGTCCTCCAGATCAGAGGAAGTAGGGATGACCAGGGATGTTCTCTGTTTAGTGAGTCCTCCAGATCAGAGGCAGTAGGGATGAGCAGGGATGTTCTCTGTTTAGTGAGTCCTCCAGATCAGAGGCAGTAGGGATGACCAGGGATCTTCTCTGTTTAGTGAGTCCTCCAGATCAGAGACGGTAGTGATGACCAGGGATGTTCTCTGTTTAGTGAGTCCACCAGATCAGAGACAGTAGGGATGACCAGGGATGTTCTCTATTTAGTGAGTCCTCCAGATCAGAAGCAGTAGGGTTGACCAGGGATGTTCTCTGTTTAGTGAGTCCACCAGATCAGAGACAGTAGGGATGACCAGGGATGTTCTCTGTTTAGTGAGTCCTCCAGATCAGAGACGGTAGTGATGACCAGGGATGTTCTCTGTTTAGTGAGTCCTCCAGATCAGAGACGGTAGTGATGACCAGGGATGTTCTCTGTTTAGTGATGTTGTGTGAATTTTATTTTCCTGCTAAGCATTTGAAATGTAACAAGTTTTTTGGGTGTCAGGTAAAATGGAGTTATTAATTATTATTATTAGTTATTAATTATTTTCCATAGGAATGTAGTGGAGTAAAAGTAAAAATTTTCTAAAATATGAATAGTAAAATAAAGATTCCCCCCCCCCCAAAAAAACTTGAAAGTATGTTTTCTTAAGTAGTTCATGCCTGCCCATACTATAACCCCACCACCATCTCTGTTCACAACGATGACATCAGCATACCGCTCTCCCACGTGACTCCATATACACGGTCTGCCATCTGCCCGGTACACTCTGTTCACAACATTAACATCAGCATACCGCTCTCCCACGTGACTCCATCCACACGGTCTGCCATCTGCCCGGTACACTCTGTTCACAACATTAACATCAGCATACCGCTCTCCCACGTGACTCCATACACACGGTCCGCCATCTGCCCGGTATAGTTGAAACCTGTGATTCACCCGTGAGGAGCACTCTTCTCCAGCGTGTCAGTGTCTATCGAAAGTGAACCCGCTGACGTTGGTTACGGCGCCAAATTGCAGTCAGGTCAAGACCCTGGCGAGGACGACGAGCACATAGATGAGCTCCCTGGGACGGTTTCTGACAGTTTGTGTAGAAAATATTTGGTTGTGCAAAGCGACAGTTTCATCAGCTGTCCGGGTGGCTGGTCTCAGACCATCCCGCAGGTGAAGAAGCCGGATGTGGAGGACCTGGGCTGGCGTGATTACAGGTCCGGGTGGCTGGTCTCAGACCATCCCGCAGGTGAAGAAGCCGGATGTGGAGGACCTGGGCTGGCGTGGATACATGTGGTCTGCGGTTGTGAGGCCGGTTGGACGTACTGCCAAATTCTCTAAATGTTGGAGGCAGCTTTTACAGCTCTGGTGACAGCTCTGGTGGACATTTCTGCAGTCAGCATGCCAATTGCACACTCCCTCAAAACTTGAGACATCTGTGGCATTGTGTTGTGTGACAAAACTGCACATTTTAGAGTGGCCTTTTTTTGTGCCCCAGCACAAAGTGCACCTTAAGTAATTATCACGCTGTTTAAATCAGCTTCTTGATATGCCACACCTGTCAGGTGGATGGATTATTTTGGCAAAGGAGAAATGCTCACTAACAGGGATGTAAACGGATTTGTGCAACAACAAAACAATGGAGAGAAATAAGCTTTTTTTGTGAGTATGGAACATTTCGGCCATCTTTTATTTCAGCTCATGAAACACTGTATGCTGCATTTCTATGTTTTGTTCAGTACGAACTTCCTGTTATTCCACTGTTCAGGACACCTGATGTCTTAGATAGGAGCCTGTTGTTCTGTGGCTCTTACATGCTGAGTTACAGAGCGACTAGAGAGGCTTGACATGCTGAGTTAGAGACTAGAGAGGCTTGACATGCTGAGTTAGAGAGGCTGCTACTGACACCTTCTGAATGACTCCAATTCACCAAGTCTCCCCTGTCGTGCCGAGCCGAGCCGGCGTCTAACCACATGTTATCTTGCTCAGGATGGGGGCACACACACCACTTGAAGATGAGACCTATCGGACAGAAACATATGGTTGCGTACAGTTTTGCCAACACAAATCAAATCAAATCAAATCGTATTTGCGGGTGTGGCGAAATGCTTGTGCTTCTAGTTCCGACAGTGCAGTATCTATTATCTTACAAGTAGTATTGAACCATTACACAACATATACCCAATACACACACATCTATGTAAAGGAATGGATTTAAGGATATATACATATGGACGAGTGATGTCAGAGCGGAACGGACTAAGATACAGTAGTATAGAATACAGTATATACATATGAGATGAATAGAATACAGTATATACATATGAGATGAGTAATGCATAGACTAAGATACAGTAGAATAGAATACAGTATATACATATGAGATGAGTAATACATAGACTAAGATACAGTAGAATAGAATACAGTATATACATATGAGATGAGTAATACATAGACTAAGATACAGTAGAATAGAATACAGTATATACATATGAGATGAGTAATGCAGGATATGTAAACATTATTGAAGTTCCGTTTATTAAAGTGGCCAATGATTTCAAGTCAGTGTGTTGGCAGCAGCCTTTCTGTGCTAGTGATGGCTATTTAACGGTCTGACGACCTTGAGATAGAAGCTGTTTGGAACTACGCTATCGTTCAAGGTGGAGTCTGACGGCCTTGAGATAGAAGCTGTTTGGAACTACGCTATCGTTCAAGGTGGAGTCTGACGGCCTTGAGATAGAAGCTGTTTGGAACTACACTATCGTTCAAGGTGGAGTCTGACGGCCTTGAGATAGAAGCTGTTTGGAACTACGCTATCGTTCAAGGTGGAGTCTGACGGCCTTGAGATAGAAGCTGTTTGGAACTACGCTATCGTTCAAGGTAGAGTCTGACGGCCTTGAGCTGTTTGGAACTACGCTATCGTTCAAGGTGGAGTCTGACGGCCTTGAGATAGAAGCTGTTTGGAACTACGCTATCGTTCAAGGTAGAGTCTGACGGCCTTGAGCTGTTTGGAACTACGCTATCGTTCAAGGTGGAGTCTGACGGCCTTGAGATAGAAGCTGTTTGGAACTACGCTATCGTTCAAGGTGGAGTCTGATGGCCTTGAGATAGAAGCTGTTTGGAACTACACTATCGTTCCAAGGTGGAGTCTGACGGCCTTGAGCTGTCTGGAACTACGCTATCGTTCCAAGGTGGAGTCTGATGGCCTTGAGATAGAAGCTGTTTGGAACTACACTATCGTTCAAGGTGGAGTCTGACGGCCTTGAGATAGAAGCTGTTTGGAACTACTCTATCGTTCAAGGTGGAGTCTGACGGCCTTGAGCTGTTTGGAACTACGCTATCGTTCAAGGTGGAGTCTGACGGCCTTGAGCTGTTTGGAACTACACTATCGTTCAAGGTGGAGTCTGACGGCCTTGACATAGAAGCTGTTTGGAACTACGCTATCGTTCAAGGTAGAGTCTGACGGCCTTGAGCTGTTTGGAACTACGCTATCGTTCAAGGTGGAGTCTGACGGCCTTGAGATAGAAGCTGTTTGGAACTACGCTATCGTTCAAGGTGGAGTCTGACGGCCATGAGATAGAAGCTGTTTGGAACTACGCTATCGTTCAAGGTAGAGTCTGACGGCCTTGAGATGTTTGGAACTACGCTATCGTTCAGAGTCTGGAGGCCTTGGAGCTGTTTGGAACTGCTTCGCTCAAGGTGGAGTCTGACGGCCTTGAGCTGTTTGGAACTACACTATCGTTCAAGGTGGAGTCTGACGGCCTTGAGATAGAAGCTGTTTGGAACTACGCTATCGTTCAAGGTAGAGTCTGACGGCCTTGAGCTGTTTGGAACTACGCTATCGTTCAAGGTGGAGTCTGACGGCCTTGAGCTGTTTGGAACCACTTCGTTCAGATAGAGTCTGACGGCCTTGAGATAGAAGCTGTTTGGAACTACGCTATCGTTCAAGGTGAGTCTGAGGCCTTGAGCTGTTTGGAACTCTGACGGCATTGAGATAGAAGCTGTTTGGAACTACGCTATCGTTCAAGGTGAGTCTGACGGCCTTGAGTTCAAGGTAGAGTCTGACGGCCTTGAGCTGTTTGGAACTACGCTATCGTTCAAGGTGGAGTCTGACGGCCTTGAGCTGTTTGGAACTACACTATCGCTCAAGGTGAGTCGGCCTTGAGATAGAAGCTGTTTGGAACTACGCTATCGTTCAACTGACGGCCTTGAGCTGTTTGGAACTACGCTATCGTTCAAGGTGGAGTCTGACGGCCTTGAGCTGTTTGGAACTACGCTATCGTTCAAGGTGGGAGTCTGACGGCCTTGAGCTGTTTTGGAACTACACTATCGTTCAAGGTGGAGTCTGACGGCCTTGAGATAGAAGCTGTTTGGAACTACGCTATCGTTCAAGGTAGGAGTCTTGAGCTGTTTGGAACTACGCTTGAGGTGAGTCTGTTGAGATAGAAGCTGTTTGGAACTACGCTATCGTTCAAGGTGGAGTCTGACGGCCTTGAGCTGTTTGGAACTACACTATCGTTCAAGGTGGAGTCTGACGGCCTTGAGATAGGTGGAGTCTGACGGCCTTGAGCTGTTTGGAACTACACTATCGTTCAAGGTGGAGTCTGACGGCCTTGAGATAGAAGCTGTTTGGAACTACGCTATCGTTCAAGAGTCTGGAGAGCTGTTTGGAACTACTGGACGGCCTTGAGATAGAAGCTGTTTGGAACTACGCTATCGTTCAAGGTGGAGTCCGATGGCCTTGAGATAGAAGCTGTTTGGAACTACACTATCGTTCCAAGGTGGAGTCTGACGGCCTTGAGATAGAAGCTGTTTGGAACTACACTATCGTTCAAGGTGGAGTTCCTCTGTCCAGCGTCTGGGTTATTTTGCCCATCTAAATCTTTTCTTTTATTGGCCAGTCTGAGAGATGGCTTTTTTCTTGCAACTCTGCCGAGAAGGCCAGCATCCCGGCGTTACCTCTTCACTGTTGATGTTGAGACTGGTGTTTTGCGGGTACTATTTAATAATGAAGCTGCCAGTTGAGGACTCGTGAGGTGTCTGTTTCTCAAACTAGACACACTAATGTACATGTCCTCTTGATCAGTTGTGCACCAGGGCCTCCCACTCCTCTTTCTGTTCTGGTTAGAGACAGTTTGCACTGTTCTGTGAAGGGAGTAGTACACAGAGTTGTACGAGGTCTTCAGTTTCTTGGCAATTTCTCACATGGAATAACCTTCATGTCTCAGAGCAAGAACAGACTGATGAGTTTCAGAAGAAAATTCTTTGTTTCTGGCTATTTTGAGCCTGTAATCGAACCCACAAATGCTGATGCTCCAGATCCTCGATTAGACTAAATAAGGCCAGTTTTATTGCTTATTTAAGCAGGAAAAGAGCTTTCAGCTGTGCTAACATAGGTAGGGTAGTGTGGTGTGACAGGGACATTTATTAGTAATATCAGGTAGGGTGAGGTGACTGGTACCTTTAATAGGCCTGTCAGGTATGGTGAGGTGACTGGGACCTTTAATTGGCCTATCAGGTAGGGTGATGTGACAGGGACCTTTAATTGGCCTATCAGGTAGGGTGATGTGACAGGGACCTTTAATTGGCCTATCAGGTAGGGTGATGTGACAGGGACCTTTAATTGGCCTATCAGGTAGGGTGAGGTGACAGGGACCTTTAATTGGCCTATCAGGTAGGGTGAGGTGACAGGGACCTTTAATTGGCCTATCAGGTAGGGTGATGTGACAGGGACCTTTAATTGGCCTATCAGGTAGGGTGAGGTGACAGGGACCTTTAATTGGCCTATCAGGTAGGGTGATGTGACAGGGACCTTTAATTGGCCTATCAGGTAGGGTGAGGTGACAGGGACCTTTAATTGGCCTATCAGGTAGGGTGATGTGACAGGGACCTTTAATTGGCCTATCAGGTAGGGTGAGGTGACTGGGACCTTTAATTGGCCTGTCAGGTAAGGTGAGGTGACAGGGACCTTTAATTGGCCTATCAGGCAGGGTGAGGTGACATATATATAATATACACAACACAGCCTCATACTATAGGAGAATAGATGTAGCTGGAATAGGAATATACACAACACGGCCCCATACTATAGGAGACTAGATGTAGCTGGAAGTGGAATATACACAACACAGCCCCATACTATAGGAGAATAGATGTAGCTGGTAGAGGAATATACACAACACAGCCTCATACTATAGGAATTTCCGGCGCCGACAGAGATGGCCGCCTCGCTTCGCGTTCCTAGGAAACTATGCAGTTTTTTGTTTTTTTACGTGTTATTTCTTACATTAGTACCCCAGGTCATCTTAGGTTTCATTACATACAGTCGAGAAGAACTACTGAATATAAGATCAGCGTCAACTCACCATCAGTACGACCAAGAATATGTTTTCCGCGACGCGGATCCTGTGTTCTGCCTTACAAACAGGACAACGGAATGGATCGCATGCAGCGACCCAAGAAAACGACTCCGAAAAAGAGGGAAACGTAGCGGTCTTCTGGTCAGACTCCGGACAAGGGCACATCACGCACCACTCCCGAGCATTCTTCTTGCCAATGTCCAGTCTCTTGACAACAAGGTTGATGAAATCCGAGCAAGGGTAGCATTCCAGAGGGACATCAGAGACTGCAATGTTCTCTGCTTCACGGAAACATGGCTTACTGGGAAGACGCTATCCGATGCGGTGCAGCCAACGGGTTTCTCCACGCATCGCGCCGACAGAAACAAACATCTTTCTGGTAAGAAGAGCGGGGGGCGTATGCCTCATGACTAACAAGACATGGTGTGATGAAGGAAACATACAGGAACTCAAATCCTTCTGTTCACCTGATTTAGAATTCCTCACAATCAAATGTAGACCGCATTATCTTCCAAGAGAATTCTCTTCGATTATAATCACAGCCGTATATATCCCCCAAGCAGACACATCGATGGCTCTGAACGAACTTTATTTAACTCTTTGCAAACTGGAAACCATTTATCCGGAGGCTGCATTCATTGTAGCTGGGGATTTTAACAAAGCTAATCTGAAAACAAGACTCCTAAATTTTATCAGCATATCGATTGCGCAACCAGGGGTGGTAAAACCTTGGATCATTGTTACTCTAACTTCCGCGACGCATATAAGGCCCTGCCCCGCCCCCTTTCGGAAAAGCTGACCACGACTCCATTTTGTTGATCCCTGCCTACAGGCAGAAACTTAAACAAGAGGCTCCCACGCTGAGGTCTGTCCAACGCTGGTCAGACCAAGCTGACTCCACACTCCAAGACTGCTTCCATCACGTGGACTGGGACATGTTTCGTATTGCGTCAGATGAAAATATTGACGAATACGCTGATTCGGTGTGCGAGTTCATTAGAACGTGCGTCGAAGATGTCGTTCCCATAGCAACGATAAAAACATTCCCAAACCAGAAACCGTGGATTGATGGCAGCATTCGCGTGAAACTGAAAGCGCGAACCACTGCTTTTAATCAGGGCAAGGTGTCTGGTAACATGTCCGAATATAAACAATGCAGCTATTCCCTCCGCAAGGCTATTAAACAAGCTAAGCGTCAGTACAGGGACAAAGTGGAATCTCAATTCAATGGCTCAGACACAAGAGGCATGTGGCAGGGTCTACAGTCAATCACGGACTACAAGAAGAAACCCAGCCCAGTCACGGACCAGGATGTCTTGCTCCCAGGCAGACTAAATAACTTTTTTGCCCGCTTTGAGGACAATACAGTGCCACTGACACGGCCTGCAACGAAAACATGCGGTCTCTCCTTCACTGCAGCCGAGGTGAGTAAGACATTTAAACGTGTTAACCCTCGCAAGGCTGCAGGCCCAGACGGCATCCCCAGCCGCGCCCTCAGAGCATGCGCAGACCAGCTGGCCGGTGTGTTTACGGACATATTCAATCAATCCCTATACCAGTCTGCTGTTCCCACATGCTTCAAGAGGGCCACCATTGTTCCTGTTCCCAAGAAAGCTAAGGTAACTGAGCTAAACGACTACCGCCCGTAGCACTCACTTCCGTCATCATGAAGTGCTTTGAGAGACTAGTCAAGGACCATATCACCTCCACCCTACCTGACACCCTAGACCCACTCCAATTTGCTTACCGCCCAAATAGGTCCACAGACGATGCAATCTCAACCACACTGCACACTGCCCTAACCCACCTGGACAAGAGGAATACCTATGTGAGAATGCTGTTCATCGACTACAGCTCGGCATTCAACACCATAGTACCCTCCAA
This sequence comes from Oncorhynchus nerka, assembly GCF_034236695.1. NCBI lineage: Eukaryota > Metazoa > Chordata > Actinopteri > Salmoniformes > Salmonidae > Oncorhynchus > Oncorhynchus nerka. Next base: position 177,002 of record NW_027040431.1, read on the forward strand.
GCTCGTCATCAAGCTCGAGACCCTGGGTCTCGACCCGCCCTGTGCAACTGGGTACTGGACTTCCTGACGGGCCGCCCCCAGGTGGTGAGGGTAGGCAACAACATCTCCTCCCCGCTGATCCTCAACACGGGGCCCCACAAGGGTGCGTTCTGAGCCCTCTCCTGTACTCCCTGTTCACCCACGACTGCGTGGCCACGCACGCTCCAACTCAATCATCAAGTTTGCGGACGACACAACAGTGGTAGGCTTGATTACCAACAACGACGAGACGGCCTACAGGGAGGGAGGTGAGGGCCCTCGGAGTGTGGTGTCAGGAAACTAACCTCACACTCAACGTCAACAAAACTAAGGAGATGATTGTGGACTTCAGGAAACAGCAGAGGGAACACCCCCTATCCACATCGATGGAACAGTAGTGGAGAGGGTAGCAAGTTTTAAGTTCCTCGGCATACACATCACAGACAAACTGAATTGGTCCACTCACACTGACAGCGTCGTGAAGAAGGCGCAGCAGCGCCTCTTCAACCTCAGGAGGCTGAAGAAATTCGGCTTGTCACCAAAAGCACTCACGAACTTCTACAGATGCACAATCGAGAGCATCCTGGCGGGCTGTATCACCGCCTGGTACGGCAACTGCTCCGCCCTCAACCGTAAGGCTCTCCAGAGGGTAGTGAGGTCTGCACAACGCATCACCGGGGCAAACTACCTGCCCTCCAGGACACCTACACCACCCGATGTTACAGGAAGGCCATAAAGATCATCAAGGACATCAACCACCCGAACCACTGCCTGTTCACCCCGCTATCATCCAGAAGGCGAGGTCAGTACAGGTGCATCAAAGCTGGGACTGAGAGACTGAAAAACAGCTTCTATCTCAAGGCTATCAGACTGTTAAACAGCCACCATTGAGTGGCTGCTGCCAACACACTGTCATTGACACTGACCCAACTCCAGCCACTTTAATAATGGGAATTGATGGGAAATGATGTAAATATATCACTAGCCACTTTAAACAATGCTACCTTATATAATGTTACTTACCCTACATTATTCATCTCATATGCATACGTATATACTGTACTCTACATCATCGACTGCATCCTTATGTAATACATGTATCACTAGCCACTTTAACTATGCCACTTTGTTTACTTTGTCTACATACTCATCTCATATGTATATACTGTACTCGATACCATCTACTGTATGCTGCTCTGTACCATCACTCACTCATATATCCTTATGTACATATTCTTTATCCCCTAACACTGTGTATAAGACAGTAGTTTTAGAATTGTTAGTTAGATTACTTGTTGGTTATCACTGCATTGTCGGAACTAGAAGCACAAGCATTTCGCTACACTCGCATTAACATCTGCTAACCATGTGTATGTGACAAATAAAATTTGATTTGATTTGATTTGATTAGGAGACTAGATGTAGCTGGAAGTGGAATATACACAACACAGCCTCATACTATGGGAGAATAGATGAGGTGAGTCTCCCCCTTGAATGAAAGGATGAATGGAGGGATGGAGGGGGTGGAGGGAGGGGGAGGGATAGAAGTAGGTAGTGAGGGATGGATGGATGGATGGATGGATGGATGGATGGAGGGAGGGAGGGAGGTAGGTAGGGAGGGAGGGAGGTAGTGATGGAGGGAGGGGGGATGGAGGGAGGGGGGAGGGATAGAAGTAGGTAGTGAGGGATGGATGGATGGATGGATGGATGGATGGATGGATGGATGGATGGATGGAGGGAGGGAGGTAGGGAGGGAGGGAGGGATGGAGGGAGGGATATCTCCAGTAGATACTTTAGCAGCTGAAATGTGGACACAGATTAGAAATGCTGCTGTTATCTGTTCTCCAGAGCATGTTAGTTCCACATCAAAACACTGATGGAGGGAGAGAGGGAGAAAGATAGATGTGAGAGAGGGAGAGAGGTAGAGGGAGAGGGACAGCGATAGAGGGGGAGAGGGAGAGAGAGGTAGAGAGGGAGAGAAGTAGAGGGAGAGAGGAATAGGGAGAGAGGAAAAGAGAGAGGGACAGCGATAGAGGGGGAGAGGGAGAGACAGGTAGAGAGGAAGAGGGAGAGAGGAAGAGGGAGAGAGGTAGAGGGGAGAGAGAGAGAGGTGGAGGGAGAGAGAGAGGTAGAGGGAGAGAGAGAGAGGTAGAGGGAGACAGTGAGGTAGAGAGAGAGAGATTGAGAGAGATAGAAAGAGAGAGGGGAGAGGTAGAAAGGGAGAGAGGTAGAGGGAGAGAGGTAGAGGGATTGAGGCATAGGCGAGAGAGGGAGAGAGAGAGAGGTGGAGGGAGAGAGAGAGAGAGGTAGAGAGATAGAGACAGAGGTGGAGAGGGAGAGAGAGAGAGAGAGAGAGATAAAGGGAGGGAGAGAGGTAGAGAGAGAGAGGTAGAGAGAGAGGTAGAGGGGGAGAGGGAGGTAGAGGGAGAGAGAGAGAGAGAGAGAGGTAGAGAGAGAAGGAGAGAAGGAGAGAGGTAGAGAGAGAGAGGTAGAGGGAGAGAGAGAGGTAGAGAGAGAGAGAGATAGGGGGAGAGGGAGGTAGAGGGAGAGAGAGAGAGAGAGAGTGAGAGGTAGAGGGAGAGAGAGAGAGGGAGAGAGAGAGAGAGAGGTAGAGGAGAGAGAGAGAGGTAGAGGGAGAGAGAGGTAGAGAGAGAGAGAAAGGTAGAGGGAGAGAGAGAGAGTAGAGGGAGAGAGAGAGGTAGAGAGAGAGAGGTAGAGGTGGAAAGGGAGAGAGGGAACGAGAGGGGAAGAGAGTCCATAGGGGACTGAGACTTGACATCTTAAGTCAACATGTCAACAGACAGAAACACGTTTTACCAGAACCATTTCACCTCCTCTCAGCTTGATCACTCCTATCAGTCAATACCAGGCTGTCTGAAGCAATAAACAGGTTCAGCCAGGGGATACAGAGGCAGATTAAAAACTACAAACACTGTGGATTAAAAACTACAAACACTGTAGATTAAAAACTACAAACACTGTAGATTAAAAACTACAAACACTGTAGATTAAAAACTACAAACACTGTAGATTAAAAACTACAAACACTGTGGATTAAAAACTACAAACACTGTGGATTAAAAACTACAACCACTGTGGAAAAAGGTGACAGTGGACCTTCTCTAATGGTATATAAGGATATAGGACATCCTATATTCCATGAACACCTATAGGGTCAGTCCTGTTAACAGTGGTTCTGGTACCAACACCTATAGGGTCAGCCCTGTTAACAGTGGTTCTGGTACCAACACCTATAGGGTCAGCTCTGTTAACAGTGGTTCTGGTACCAACACCTATAGGGTCAGCCCTGTTAACAGTGGTTCTGGTACCAACACCTATAGGGTCAGCCCTGTTAACAGTGGTTCTGGTACCAACACCTATAGGGTCATCTCTGTTAACAGTGGTTCTGGTACCAACACCTATAGGGTCAGCTCTGTTAACAGTGGTTCTGGTACCAACACCTATAGGGTCAGCTCTGTTAACAGTGGTTCTGGTACCAACACCTATAGGGTCAGCCCTGTTAACAGTGGTTCTGGTACCAACACCTATAGGGTCAGCTCTGTTATCAGTGGTTTTGGTACAAACACATATAGGGTCAGCTCTGTTAACAGTGGTTCTGGTACCAACACCTATAGGGTCAGCTCTGTTAACAGTGGTTCTGGTACCAACACCTATAGGGTCAGCCCTGTTAACAGTGGTTCTGGTACCAACACCTATAGGGTCAGCTCTGTTAACAGTGGTTTTGGTACAAACACATATAGGGTCAGCCCTGTTAACAGTGGTTCTGGTACCAACACCTATAGGGTCAGCTCTGTTAACAGTGGTTCTGGTACCAACACCTATAGGGTCAGCTCTGTTAACAGTGGTTCTGGTACCAACACCTATAGGGTCAGCTCTGTTAACATTTACATTTACATTTAAGTCATTTAGGGTCAGCCCTGTTAACAGTGGTTCTGGTACCAACACCTATAGGGTCAGCTCTGTTAACAGTGGTTTTGGTACAAACACATATAGGGTCAGCCCTGTTAACAGTGGTTCTGGTACCAACACTTATAGGGTCAGCTCTGTTAACAGTGGTTCTGGTACCAACACCTATAGGGTCATCTCTGTTAACAGTGGTTCTGGTACCAACACCTATAGGGTCAGCTCTGCTAAGAGTGGTTCTGGTACCAACACCTATAGGGTCATCTCTGTTAACAGTGGTTCTGGTACCAACACCTATAGGGTCAGCTCTGTTAACAGCAGTACTGTGGTTCTGGTACCAACACCATGATTTGACAGTTCAGTCCCCTGAAGTTGACACAATCACTCATTATCCAGCCTGACTTTGTTCCTCAGTGTCTGGCAGAGACAGGGGTAATGAGTGCACTGAGAGACTGGAAGTCAGTGTTTTAATAAACAAACAAACAAACACACAAACACACACAAACACACCGACATGAAAACAGAGTCTATCCCACCTGAGGAAAGAACCAAGGGGAGGGACAGATGTAGGGAAGATAATCAAGGAGGTGGAGTCCAGGTGAGTGTCAGGAGGAAAGAACCAAGGGGAGGGACAGATGTAGGGAAGATAATCAAGGAGGTGGAGTCCAGGTGAGTGTCAGGAGGAAAGAACCAAGGGGGGGGACAGATATAGGGAAGATAATCAAGGAGGTGGAGTCCAGGTGAGTGTCAGGAGGAAAGAACCAAGGGGAGGGACAGATATAGGGAAGTTAATCAAGGAGGTGGAGTCCAGGTGAGTGTCAGGAGGAAAGAACCAAGGGGGGGGACAGATATAGGGAAGTTAATCAAGGAGGTGGAGTCCAGGTGAGTGTCAGGAGGAAAGAACCAAGGGGAGGGACAGATATAGGGAAGTTAATCAAGGAGGTGGAGTCCAGGTGAGTGACAGGAGGAAAGAACCAAGGGGAGGGACAGATATAGGGAAGTTAATCAAGGAGGTGGAGTCCAGGTGAGTGACAGGAGGAAAGAACCAAGGGGTGGGACAGATATAGGGAAGTTAATCAAGGAGGTGGAGTCCAGGTGAGTGACAGGAGGAAAGAACCAAGGGGAGGGACAGATATAGGGAAGTTAATCAAGGAGGTGATGGAGTCCAGGTGAGTGTCAGGAGGAAAGAACCAAGGGGAGGGACAGATATAGGGAAGTTAATCAAGGAGGTGGAGTCCAGGTGAGTGACAGGAGGAAAGAACCAAGGGGAGGGACAGATATAGGGAAGTTAATCAAGGAGGTGATGGAGTCCAGGTGAGTGTCAGGAGGAAAGAACCAAGGGGAGGGACAGATATAGGGAAGTTAATCAAGGAGGTGATGGAGTCCAGGTGAGTGTCAGGAGGAAAGAACCAAGGGGAGGGACAGATTTAGGGAAGTTAATCAAGGAGGTGGAGTCCAGGTGAGTGTCAGGAGGAAAGAACCAAGGGGAGGGACAGATATAGGGAAGTTAATCAAGGAGGTGGAGTCCAGGTGAGTGACAGGAGGAAAGAACCAAGGGGAGGGACAGATTTAGGGAAGTTAATCAATGAGGTGATGGAGTCCAGGTGAGTGTCAGGAGGAAAGAACCAAGGGGAGGGACAGATATAGGGAAGTTAATCAAGGAGGTGGAGTCCAGGTGAGTGACAGGAGGAAAGAACCAAGGGGAGGGACAGATTTAGGAAAGTTAATCAAGGAGGTGGAGTCCAGGTGAGTGTCAGGAGGAAAGAACCAAGGGGAGGGACAGATATAGGGAAGTTAATCAAGGAGGTGATGGAGTCCATGTGAGTGTCAGGAGGAAAGAACCAAGGGGAGGGACAGATATAGGGAAGTTAATCAAGGAGGTGGAGTCCAGGTGAGTGTCATGAGGAAAGAACCAAGGGGAGGGACAGATATAGGGAAGTTTTTCAAGGAGGTGGAGTCCAGGTGAGTGTCAGGAGGAAAGAACCAAGGGGAGGGACAGATATAGGGAAGTTTTTCAAGGAGGTGGAGTCCAGGTGAGTGTCAGGAGGAAAGAACCAAGGGGAGGGACAGATATAGGGAAGTTAATCAAGGAGGTGATGGAGTCCAGGTGAGTGTCAGGAGGAAAGAACCAAGGGGAGGGACAGATATAGGGAAGTTAATCAAGGAGGTGATGGAGTCCAGGTGAGTGTCAGGAGGAAAGAACCAAGGGGAGGGACAGATATAGGGAAGTTAATCAAGGAGGTGATGGAGTCCAGGTGAGTGTCAGGAGGAAAGAACCAATGGCGGAGGGACAGATTTAGGGAAGTTAATCAAGGAGGTGATGGAGTCCAGGTGAGTGTCAGGAGGAAAGAACCAAGGGGAGGGACAGATATAGGGAAGTTAATCAAGGAGGTGGAGTCCAGGTGAGTGACAGGAGGAAAGAACCAAGGGGAGGGACAGATTTAGGAAAGTTAATCAAGGAGGTGATGGAGTCCAGGTGAGTGTTAGGAGGAAAGAACCAAGGGGAGGGACAGATATAGGGAAGTTTTTCAAGGAGGTGGAGTCCAGGTGAGTGTCAGGAGGAAAGAACCAAGGGGAGGGACAGATATAGGGAAGTTAATCAAGGAGGTGATGGAGTCCAGGTGAGTGTCAGGAGGAAAGAACCAAGGGGAGGGACAGATATAGGGAAGTTAATCAAGGAGGTGGAGTCCAGGTGAGTGTCAGGAGGAGAGAACCAAGGGGAGGGACAGATATAGCGAAATTTTTCAAGGAGGTGGAGTCCAGGTGAGTGTCAGGAGGAAAGAACCAAGGGGAGGGACAGATATAGGGAAGTTTTTCAAGGAGGTGGAGTCCAGGTGAGTGTCAGGAGGAAAGAACCAAGGGGAGGGACAGATATAGGGAAGTTAATCAAGGAGGTAATGGAGTCCAGGTGAGTGTTAGGAGGAAAGAACCAAGGGGAGGGACAGATATAGGGACGTTTTTCAAGGAGGTGGAGTCCAGGTGAGTGTCATGAGGAAAGAACCAAGGGGAGGGACAGATATAGGGAAGTTAATCAAGGAGGTGGAGTCCAGGTGAGTGTCAGGAGGAAAGAACCAAGGGGAGGGACAGATATAGGGAAGTTAATCAAGGAGGTGATGGAGTCCAGGTGAGTGTCAGGAGGAAAGAACCAAGGGGAGGGACAGATATAGGGAAGTTAATCAAGGAGGTGGAGTCCAGGTGAGTGTCAGGAGGAAAGAACCAAGGGGAGGGACAGATATAGGGAAGTTTTTCAAGGAGGTGGAGTCCAGGTGAGTGTCAGGAGGAAAGAACCAAGGGGAGGGACAGATATAGGGAAGTTTTTCAAGGAGGTGGAGTCCAGGTGAGTGTCAGGAGGAAAGAACCAAGGGGAGGGACAGATATAGGGAAGTTAATCAAGGAGGTGATGGAGTCCATGTGAGTGTCAGGAGGAAAGAACCAAGGGGAGGGACAGATATAGGGAAGTTAATCAAGGAGGTGGAGTCCAGGTGAATGTCATGAGGAAAGAGCCAAGGGGAGGGACAGATATAGGGAAGTTAATCAAGGAGGTGATGGAGTCCAGGTGAGTGTCAGGAGGAAAGAACCAAGGGGAGGGACAGATATAGGGAAGTTATTCAAGGAGGTGGAGTCCAGGTGAGTGTCAGGAGGAAAGAACCAAGGGGAGGGACAGATATAGGGAAGTTAATCAAGGAGGTGGAGTCCAGGTGAGTGTCATGAGGAAAGAGCCAAGGGGAGGGACAGATATAGGGAAGTTAATCAAGGAGGTGATGGAGTCCAGGTGAGTGTCAGGAGGAAAGAACCAAGGGGAGGGACAGATATAGGGAAGTTAATCAAGGAGGTGGAGTCCAGGTGAGTGTCATGAGGAAAGAACCAAGGGGAGGGACAGATATAGGGAAGTTAATCAAGGAGGTGATGGAGTCCAGGTGAGTGTCAGGAGGAAAGAACCAAGGGGAGGGACAGATATAGGGAAGTTAATCAAGGAGGTGGAGTCCAGGTGAGTGTCAGGAGGAGAGAACCAAGGGGAGGGACAGATATAGCGAAGTTTTTCAAGGAGGTGGAGTCCAGGTGAGTGTCAGGAGGAAAGAACCAAGGGGAGGGACAGATATAGGGAAGTTTTTCAAGGAGGTGGAGTCCAGGTGAGTGTCAGGAGGAAAGAACCAAGGGGAGGGACAGATATAGGGAAGTTAATCAAGGAGGTGATGGAGTCCAGGTGAGTGTTAGGAGGAAAGAACCAAGGGGAGGGACAGATATAGGGAAGTTTTTCAAGGAGGTGGAGTCCAGGTGAGTGTCATGAGGAAAGAACCAAGGGGAGGGACAGATATAGGGAAGTTAATCAAGGAGGTGGAGTCCAGGTGAGTGTCAGGAGGAAAGAACCAAGGGGAGGGACAGATATAGGGAAGTTAATCAAGGAGGTGATGGAGTCCAGGTGAGTGTCAGGAGGAAAGAACCAAGGGGAGGGACAGATATAGGGAAGTTAATCAAGGAGGTGGAGTCCAGGTGAGTGTCAGGAGGAAAGAACCAAGGGGAGGGACAGATATAGGGAAGTTTTTCAAGGAGGTGGAGTCCAGGTGAGTGTCAGGAGGAAAGAACCAAGGGGAGGGACAGATATAGGGATGTTTTTCAAGGAGGTGGAGTCCAGGTGAGTGTCAGGAGGAAAGAACCAAGGGGAGGGACAGATATAGGGAAGTTAATCAAGGAGGTGATGGAGTCCAGGTGAGTGTCAGGAGGAAAGAACCAAGGGGAGGGACAGATATAGGGAAGTTAATCAAGGAGGTGATGGAGGCCAGGTGAGTGTCAGGACGAAAGAACCAAGGGGAGGGACAGATATAGGGAAGTTAATCAAGGAGGTGATGGAGTCCAGGTGAGTGTCAGGAGGAAAGAACCAAGGGGAGGGACAGATTTAGGGAAGTTAATCAAGGAGGTGGAGTCCAGGTGAGTGTCAGGAGGAAAGAACCAAGGGGAGGGACAGATATAGGGAAGTTAATCAAGGAGGTGGAGTCCAGGTGAGTGACAGGAGGAAAGAACCAAGGGGAGGGACAGATTTAGGAAAGTTAATCAAGGAGGTGATGGAGTCCAGGTGAGTGTTAGGAGGAAAGAACCAAGGGGAGGGACAGATATAGGGAAGTTTTTCAAGGAGGTGGAGTCCAGGTGAGTGTCAGGAGGAAAGAACCAAGGGGAGGGACAGATATAGGGAAGTTAATCAAGGAGGTGATGGAGTCCAGGTGAGTGTCAGGAGGAAAGAACCAAGGGGAGGGACAGATATAGGGAAGTTAATCAAGGAGGTGGAGTCCAGGTGAGTGTCAGGAGGAGAGAACCAAGGGGAGGGACAGATATAGGGAAGTTTTTCAAGAAGGTGGAGTCCAGGTGAGTGTCAGGAGGAAAGAACCAAGGGGAGGGACAGATATAGGGAAGTTTTTCAAGGAGGTGGAGTCCAGGTGAGTGTCAGGAGGAAGGAACCAAGGGGAGGGACAGATATAGGAAGTTAATCAAGGAGGTGATGGAGTCCAGGTGAGTGTCAGGAGGAAAGAACCAAGGGGAGGGACAGATATAGGGAAGTTTTTCAAGGAGGTGGAGTCCAGGTGAGTGTCAGGAGGAAAGAACCAAGGGGAGGGACAGATATAGGGAAGTTAATCAAGGAGGTGATGGAGTCCATGTGAGTGTCAGGAGGAAAGAACCAAGGGGAGGGACAGATATAGGGAAGTTAATCAAGGAGGTGGAGTCCAGGTGAGTGTCATGAGGAAAGAGCCAAGGGGAGGGACAGATATAGGGAAGTTAATCAAGGAGGTGATGGAGTCCAGGTGAGTGTCAGGAGGAAAGAACCAAGGGGAGGGACAGATATAGGGAAGTTGATCAAGGAGGTGGAGTCCAGGTGAGTGTCAGGAGGAAAGAACCAAGGGGAGGGACAGATATAGGGAAGTTTTTCAAGGAGGTGGAGTCCAGGTGAGTGTCAGGAGGAAAGAACCAAGGGGAGGGACAGATATAGGGAAGTTAATCAAGGAGGTGATGGAGTCCATGTGAGTGTCAGGAGGAAAGAACCAAGGGGAGGGACAGATATAGGGAAGTTAATCAAGGAGGTGGAGTCCAGGTGAGTGTCATGAGGAAAGAGCCAAGGGGAGGGACAGATATAGGGAAGTTAATCAAGGAGGTGATGGAGTCCAGGTGAGTGTCAGGAGGAAAGAACCAAGGGGAGGGACAGATATAGGGAAGTTAATCAAGGAGGTGGAGTCCAGGTGAGTGTCAGGAGGAAAGAACCAAGGGGTGGGACAGATATAGGGAAGTTTTTCAAGGAGGTGGAGTCCAGGTGAGTGTCAGGAGGAAAGAACCAAGGGGAGGGACAGATATAGGGAAGTTTTTCAAGGAGGTGGAGTCCAGGTGAGTGTCAGGAGGAAAGAACCAAGGGGAGGGACAGATATAGGGAAGTTAATCAAGGAGGTGATGGAGTCCAGGTGAGTGTCAGGAGGAAAGAACCAAGGGGAGGGACAGATATAGGGAAGTTAATCAAGGAGGTGATGGAGGCCAGGTGAGTGTCAGGACGAAAGAACCAAGGGGAGGGACAGATATAGGGAAGTTAATCAAGGAGGTGATGGAGTCCAGGTGAGTGTCAGGAGGAAAGAACCAAGGGGAGGGACAGATTTAGGGAAGTTAATCAAGGAGGTGGAGTCCAGGTGAGTGTCAGGAGGAAAGCACCAAGGGGAGGGACAGATATAGGGAAGTTAATCAAGGAGGTGGAGTCCAGGTGAGTGACAGGAGGAAAGAACCAAGGGGAGGGACAGATTTAGGAAAGTTAATCAAGGAGGTGATGGAGTCCAGGTGAGTGTTAGGAGGAAAGAACCAAGGGAGGGACAGATATAGGGAAGTTTTTCAAGGAGGTGGAGTCCAGGTGAGTGTCAGGAGGAAAGAACCAAGGGGAGGGACAGATATAGGGAAGTTAATCAAGGAGGTGATGGAGTCCAGGTGAGTGTCAGGAGGAAAGAACCAAGGGGAGGGACAGATATAGGGAAGTTAATCAAGGAGGTGGAGTCCAGGTGAGTGTCAGGTGGAGAGAACCAAGGGGACAGATATAGGGAAGTTTTCAGAGGTGGAGTCCAGGTGAAGTTTTTTTTCAAGGAGGTGGAGTCCAGGTGAGTGTCAGGAGGAAAGAACCAAGGGGAGGGACAGATATAGGGAAGTTAATCAAGGAGGTGATGGAGTCCAGGTGAGTGTTAGGAGGAAAGAACCAAGGGGAGGGACAGATATAGGGAAGTTTTTCAAGGAGGTGGAGTCCAGGTGAGTGTCATGAGGAAAGAACCAAGGGGAGGGACAGATATAGGGAAGTTAATCAAGGAGGTGTAGTCCAGGTGAGTGTCAGGAGGTGCAGGTGAGCGAGACGATGGTGACAGGTGTGCAGGATAATCAGCAGCCTGATGACCTAGAGGTCAGAGAGGGGGTATACTTGACAACAGGTCATCCTTTAAGGTGGAAAATGATTGGCTAGTGATTTGATTTGTTTTGTTCAGTAATGTTTGAAAAACTAGGTTGCCTCCCAAATTTCCCACTGTTCCCTCTATAGTGTACTGCTTCTGTCCAGGACCCATAGTGTTCTGTCCAGGACCCATAGTGTTCTGTCCAGGGCCGATAGTGTTCTGTCCAGGACCCATAGTGTTCTGTCCAGGGCCCATAGTGTTCTGTCCAGGACCCATAGTGTTCTGTCCAGGACCCATAGTGTTCTGTCCAGGGCCCATAGTGTTCTGTCCAGGGCCCATAGTGTTCTGTCCAGGACCCATAGTGTTCTGTCCAGGGCCCATAGTGTTCTGTCCAGGACCCAGAGTGTTCTGTCCAGGGCCCATAGTGTTCTGTCCAGGACCCATAGTGTTCTGTCCAGGGCCCATAGTGTTCTGTCCAGGACCCATAGTGTGCTGCTTCTGTCCAGGACCCATAGTGTGCTGCTTCTGTCCAGGACCCATAGTGTTCTGTCCAGGACCCATAGTGTTCTGTCCAGGACCCATAGTGTTCTGTCCAGGACCCATAGTGTTCTGTCCAGGACCCATAGTGTTCTGTCCAGGACCCATAGTGTACTGCTTCTGTCCAGGGCCCATAGTGTTCTGTCCAGGGCCCATAGTGTTCTGTCCAGGACCCATAGTGTTCTGTCCAGGGCCCATTGTGTTCTGTCCAGGGCCCATAGTGTTCTGTCCAGGGCCCATAGTGTTCTGTCCAGGACCCATAGTGTTCTGTCCAGGACCCATAGTGTTCTGTCCAGGGCCCAGTGTCCCATAGTGTTCTGTCCAGGGCCCATAGTGTTCTGTCCAGGACACATAGTGTTCTGTCCAGGACACATAGTGTTCTGTCCAGGGCCCATAGTGTTCTATCCAGGTGTCCTTCCTCTAGCATCAACCATCTATTACTGATGTCCTTCCTCTACCCTCAACCTCTCCCATCTAGTACTGATGTCCTTCCTCTACCCTCAATCTCTCCCATCTATTACTGATGTCCTTCCTCTACCCTCAACCATCTATTACTGATGTCCTTCCTCTACCCTCAACCATCTATTACTGATGTCCTTCCTCTACCCTCAACCATCTATTACTGATGTCCTTCCTCTACCATCTATTACTGATGTCCTTCCTCTACCCTCAACCATCTATTACTGATGTCCTTCCTCTACCCTCAACCATCTATTACTGATGTCCTTCCTCTACCCTCAAACATCTATTACTGATGTTTTTCCTCTACCCTCAACCATCTATTACTGATGTCCTTCCTCTACCCTCAACCATCTATTACTGATGTCCTTCCTCTACCATATATTACTGATGTCCTTCCTCTACCCTCAACCATCTATTACTGATGTCCTTCCTCTACCCTCAAACATTTATTACTGATGTTTTTCCTCTACCCTCAACCATCTATTACTGATGTCCTTCCTCTACCCTCAACCATCTATTACTGATGTCCTTCCTCTACCATCTATTACTGATGTCCTTCCTCTACCCTCTACCATCTATTACTGATGTCCTTCCTCTACCCTCAATCATCTGTTACTGATGTCCTTCCTCTACCCTCAACCATCTGTTACTGATGTCCTTCCTCTACCCTCAACCCCTCCCATCTATTACTGATGTCCTTCCTCTACCCTCAACCATCTATTACTGATGTCCTTCCTCTACCCTCAACCATCTATTACTGATGTCCTTCCTCTACCCTCAACCATCTATTACTGATGTCCTTCCATCTACCCTCAACCTCTCCCATCTATTACTGATGTCCTTCCTCTACCCTCAACCATCTATTACTGATGTCTTTCCTCTACCCTCAACCATCTATTACTGATGCCCTTCCTCTACCCTCAACCATCTATTACTGATGTCCTTCCTCTACCCTCAACCATCTATTTCTGATGTCCTTCCTCTACCCTCAACCATCTATTTCTGATGTCCTTCCTCTACCCTCAACCATCTATTACTGATGTCCTTCCTCTACCCTCAACCATCTATTACTGATGTCTTTCCTCTACCCTCAACCATCTATTACTGATGTCCTTCCTCTACCCTCAACCATCTATTACTGATGTCCTTCCTCTACCCTCAACCATCTATTACTGATGTCCTTCCTCTACCCTCAACCTCTCCCATCTAGTACTGATGTCCTTCATCTACCCTCAACCATCTATTACTGATGTCCTTCATCTACCGTCTCCCATCTATTACTGATGTCCTTCCTCTACCCTCAACCTCTCCCATCTATTACTGATGTCCTTCCTCTACCCTCTCCCATCTATTACTGATGTCCTTCCTCTACCCTTAACCATCTATTACTGATGTCCTTCCTCTACCCTCAACCATCTACTACTGATGTCCGTCCTCTACCCTCAACCATCTATTACTGATGTTTTTCCTCTACCCTCAACCTCTCACATCTATTACTGATGTCCTTCCTCTACCATCTATTACTGATGTCCTTCCTCTACCCTCAACCATCTATTTCTGATGTCCTTCCTGTACCCTCAACCATCTATTACTGATGTCCTTCCTCTACCCTCAACCATCTATTACTGATGTCCTTCCTCTACCCTCAACCATCTATTTCTGATGTCCTTCCTCTACCCTCAACCATCTATTACTGATGTCCTTCCTCTACCCTCAACCATATATTACTGATGTCCTTCCTCTACCCTCAATCTCTCCCATCTATAACTGATGTCCTTCCTCTACCCTCAATCTCTCCCATCTATTACTGATGTCCTTCCTCTACCCTCAACCATCTATTACTGATGTCCTTCCTCTACCCTCAACCATCTATTACTGATGTCCTTCCTCTACCCTCAACCTCTCCCATCTATTACTGATGTCCTTCCTCTACCCTCAACCATCTATTACTGATGTCCTTCCTCTACCCTCAACCATCTATTACTGATGTCCTTCCTCTACCCTCAACCATCTATTAACCATCTGATGATGTCCTTCCTCTACCCAACCATCAACCATCTATTACTGATGTCCTTCCTCTACCCTCAACCATCTATTACAGATGTCCTTCCTCTACCCTTAACCATCTATTACTGATGTCCTTCCTCTACCATCTATTACTGATGTCCTTCCTCTACCCTCAACCATCTATTACTGATGTCCTTCCTCTACCCTCAACCATCTATTACTGATGTCCTTCCTCTACCCCTCAACCTCAACCATCTATTACTGATGTCCTTCCTCTACCCTCAACCATCTATTACTGATGTCCTTCCTCTACCATCTATTACTGATGTCCTTCCTCTACCCTCAACCATCTATTACTGATGTCCTTCCTCTACCCTCAACCATCTATTACTGATGTCCTTCCTCTACCCTCAAACATCTATTACTGATGTTTTTCCTCTACCCTCAACCATCTATTACTGATGTCCTTCCTCTACCCTCAACCATCTATTACTGATGTCCTTCCTCTACCATATATTACTGATGTCCTTCCTCTACCCTCAACCATCTATTACTGATGTCCTTCCTCTACCCTCAAACATTTATTACTGATGTTTTTCCTCTACCCTCAACCATCTATTACTGATGTCCTTCCTCTACCCTCAACCATCTATTATTGATGTCCTTCCTCTCTACCATCTATTACTGATGTCCTTCCTCTACCCTCTACCATCTATTACTGATGTCCTTCCTCTACCCTCAATCATCTGTTACTGATGTCCTTCCTCTACCCTCAACCATCTGTTACTGATGTCCTTCCTCTACCCTCAACCCCTCCCATCTATTACTGATGTCCTTCCTCTACCCTCAACCATCTATTACTGATGTCCTTCCTCTACCCTCAACCATCTATTACTGATGTCCTTCCTCTACCCTCAACCATCTATTACTGATGTCCTTCCCTCTACCCTCAACCTCTCCCATCTATTACTGATGTCCTTCCTCTACCCTCAACCATCTATTACTGATGTCTTTCCTCTACCCTCAACCATCTATTACTGATGTCCTTCCTCTACCCTCAACCATCTATTACTGATGTCCTTCCTCTACCCTCAACCATCTATTTCTGATGTCCTTCCTCTACCCTCAACCATCTATTTCTGATGTCCTTCCTCTACCCTCAACCATCTATTACTGATGTCCTTCCTCTACCCTCAACCATCTATTACTGATGTCTTTCCTCTACCCTCAACCATCTATTACTGATGTCCTTCCTCTACCCTCAACCATCTATTACTGATGTCCTTCCTCTACCCTCAACCATCTATTACTGATGTCCTTCCTCTACCCTCAACCTCTCCCATCTAGTACTGATGTCCTTCATCTACCCTCAACCATCTATTACTGATGTCCTTCATCTACCGTCTCCCATCTATTACTGATGTCCTTCCTCTACCCTCAACCTCTCCCATCTATTACTGATGTCCTTCCTCTACCCTCTCCCATCTATTACTGATGTCCTTCCTCTACCCTTAACCATCTATTACTGATGTCCTTCCTCTACCCTCAACCATCTACTACTGATGTCCGTCCTCTACCCTCAACCATCTATTACTGATGTTTTTCCTCTACCCTCAACCTCTCACATCTATTACTGATGTCCTTCCTCTACCATCTATTACTGATGTCCTTCCTCTACCCTCAACCATCTATTTCTGATGTCCTTCCTGTACCCTCAACCATCTATTACTGATGTCCTTCCTCTACCCTCAACCATCTATTACTGATGTCCTTCCTCTACCCTCAACCATCTATTTCTGATGTCCTTCCTCTACCCTCAACCATCTATTACTGATGTCCTTCCTCTACCCTCAACCATATATTACTGATGTCCTTCCTCTACCCTCAATCTCTCCCATCTATAACTGATGTCCTTCCTCTACCCTCAATCTCTCCCATCTATTACTGATGTCCTTCCTCTACCCTCAACCATCTATTACTGATGTCCTTCCTCTACCCTCAACCATCTATTACTGATGTCCTTCCTCTCTACCCTCAACCTCTCCCATCTATTACTGATGTCCTTCCTCTACCCTCAACCATCTATTACTGATGTCCTTCCTCTACCCTCAACCATCTATTACTGATGTCCTTCCTCTACCCTCAACCATCTATTACTGATGTCCTTCCTCTACCCTCAACCATCTATTACTGATGTCCTTCCTCTACCCTCAACCATCTATTACAGATGTCCTTCCTCTACCCATCTAACCATCTATTACTGATGTCCTTCCTCTACCATCTATTACTGATGTCCTTCCTCTACCCTCAACCATCTATTACTGATGTCCTTCCTCTACCCTCAACCTCTCCCATCTATTACTGATGTCCTTCCTCTACCCTCAACCATCTATTACTGATGTCCTTCCTCTACCCTCAACCATCTATTACTGATGTCCTTCCTCTACCCTCAACCATCTATTACTGATGTCCTTCCTCTACCCTCAACCATCTATTACTGATGTCCTTCCTCTACCCTCAACCATCGATTACTGATGTCCTTCCTCTACCCTCAACCTCTCCCATCTATTACTGATGTCCTTCCTCTACCCTCAACCATCTATTACTGATGTCCTTCCTCTACCCTCAACCATCTATTACTGATGTCCTTCCTCTACCCTCAACCATCTATTACTGATGTCCTTCCTCTACCCTCAACCATCTATTACTGATGTCCTTCCTCTACCCTCAACCATCTATTACTGATGTCCTTCCTCTACCCTCAACCATCTATTACTGATGTCCTTCCTCTACCATCTATTACTGATGTCCTTCCTCTACCCTCAACCATCTATTACTGATGTCCTTCCATCTATTTACTACCCTTAACCATCTATTACTGATGTCCTTCCTCTACCCTCAACCATCTATTACTGATGTCCTTCCTCTACCCTCAACCATCTATTACTGATGTCCTTCCTCTACCCTCAACCATCTATTACTGATGTCCTTCCTCTACCCTCAACCATCTATTACTGATGTCCTTCCTCTACCCTCAACCATCTATTACTGATGTCCTTCCTCTACCCTCAACCATCTATTACTGATGTCCTTCCTCTACCCTCAACCATCTATTACTGATGTCCTTCCTCTACCCTCAACCATCTATTACTGATGTCCTTCCTCCCTACCCTCAATGTCCTTCTCCCATCTATTACTGATGTCCTTCCTCTACCCTCAACCATCTATTACTGATGTCCTTCCTCTACCCTCAACCATCTATTACTGATGTCCTTCCTCTACCCTCAACCATCTATTACTGATGTCCTTCCTCTACCCTCAACCATCTATTACTGATGTCCTTCCTCTACCCTCAACCATCTATTACTGATGTCCTTCCTCTACCCTCAACCATCTATTACTGATGTCCTTCCTCTACCATCTATTACTGATGTCCTTCCTCTACCCTCAACCATCTATTACTGATGTCCTTCCTCTACCCTTAACCATCTATTACTGATGTCCTTCCTCTACCCTCAACCATCTATTACTGATGTCCTTCCTCTACCCTCAACCATCTATTACTGATGTCCTTCCTCTACCCTCAACCATCTATTACTGATGTCCTTCCTCTACCCTCAACCATCTATTACTGATGTCCTTCCTCTACCCTCAACCATCTATTTCTGATGTCCTTCCTCTACCCTCTACCATCTATTACTGATGTCCTTCCTCTACCCTCAACCATCTATTACTGATGTCCTTCCTCTACCCTCAACCCTATTACTGATGTCCTTCCCTCTACCCTCTACCCTCAACCATCTATTACTGATGTCCTTCCTCTACCCTCAACCTCTCCCATCTATTACTGATGGCCTTCCTCTACCCTCAACCATCTATTACTGATGTCCTTCCTCTACCCTCAACCATCTATTACTGATGTCATTCCTCAACCCTCAACCTCTCCCATCCAGTTCTGATGTCCTTCCTCTACCCTCAACCTCTCCCATCTATTACTTATGTCCTTCCTCTACCCTCAACCTCTCCCATCTATTACTGATGTCCTTCCTCCATACCCTCAACCTCTCCCATCTATTACTGATGTCCTTCCTCTACCCTCAACCTCTCCCATCTATTACTGATGTCCTTCCTCTACCCTCTCCCATCTATTACTGATGTCCTTCCTCTACCCTCAACCTCTCCCCATCTATTACTGATGTCCTTCCTCTACCCTCAACCATCTATTACTGATGTCCTTCCTCTACCCTCAACCATCTATTACTGATGTCCGTCCTCTACCCTCAACCATCTATTACTGATGTTTTTCCTCTACCCTCAACCATCTATTACTGATGTCCTTCCTCTACCCTTAACCATCTATTACTGATGTCCTTCCTCTACCCTCAACCATCTACTACTGATGTCCTTCCTCTACCCTCAACCATCTATTACTGATGTTTTCCTCTACCCTCAACCTCTCACATCTATTACTGATGTCCTTCCTCTACCATCTATTACTGATGTCCTTCCTCTACCCTCAACCATCTATTACTGATGTCCTTCCTCTACCCTCAACCATCTATTACTGATGTCCTTCCTCTACCCCTCAACCTCTCCCATCTATTACTGATGTCCTTCCTCTACCATCTATTACTGATGTCCTTCCTCTACCCTCAACCATCTATAACTGATGTCCTTCCTCTACCCTCAACCATCTATTACTGATGTCCTTCCTCTACCCTCAACCTCTCCCATCTATTACTGATGTCCTTCCTCTACCATCTATTACTGGTGTCCTTCCTCTACCCTCAACCATCTATTACTGATGTCCTTCCTCTACCCTAAACCATCTTTTACTGATGTCCTTCCTCTACCCTCAACCATCTATTACTGATGTCCTTCCTCTACCCTCAACCATCTATTACTGGTGTCCTTCCTCTACCCTCAACCATCTATTACTGATGTCCTTCCTCTACCCTCAACCATCTATTACTGATGTCCTTCCTCTACCCTCAACCATCTATTACTGATGTCCTTCCTCTACCCTCAACCATCTATTTCTGATGTCCTTCCTCTACCCTCAACCTCTCCCATCTATTACTGATGTCCTTCCTCTACCCTCAACCATCTATTACTGATGTCCTTCCTCTACCCTCAACCTCTCCCATCTATTACTGATGTCCTTCCTCTACCCTCAACCATCTATTACTGATGTCCTTCCTCTACCCTCAACCATCTATTACTGATGTCCTTCCTCTACCCTCAACCATCTATTACTGATGTCCTTCCTCTACCCTCAATCTATTACTGATGTCCCCTCTATCAACCATCTATTACTGATGTCCTTCCTCTACCCTCAACCATCTATTACTGATGTCCTTCCTCTACCCTCAACCATCTACTACTGATGTCCTCCTCTACCCTCAACCATCTATTACTGATGTTTTTCCTCTACCCTCAACCTCTCACATCTATTACTGATGTCCTTCCTCTACCATCTATTAGTGATGTCCTTCCTCTACCCTCAACCATCTACTACTGATGTCCGTCCTCTACCATCAACCATCTATTACTGATGTCCTTCCTCTACCCTCAACATCTCCCATCTATTACTGATGTCCTTCCTCTACCCTCAACCCCTCCCATCTATTACTGATGTCCTTCCTCTACCCTCAACCTCTCCCATCTATTACTGATGTCCTTCCTCTACCCTCAACCCTCTCCCATCTATTACTGATGTCCTTCCTCTACCCTCAACCTCTCATCTATTACTGATGTCCTTCCTCTACCATCTATTACTGATGTCCTTCCTCTACCCTCAACCATCTATTACTGATGTCCTTCCTCTACCCTCTCCCTATCTGTCCTTCCTCTATCAACCATCTATTACTGATGTCCTTCCTCTACCCTCAACCATCTATTACTGATGTCCTTCCTCTACCCTCAACCATCTATTACTGATGTCCATCTATTACTGATGTCCTTCCTGATGTCCCTCTACCCTCAACCTCTCCCATCTATTACTGATGTCCTTCCTCTACCCTCAACCATCTATTACTGATGTCCTTCCTCTACCCTCAACCATCTATTACTGATGTCCTTCCTCTACCCTCAACCTCAACCATCTATTTCTGATGTCCTTCCTCTACCATATATTACTGATGTCCTTCCTCTACCCTCAACCATCCATTACTGATGTCCTTCCTCTACCCTCAACCATCTATTACTGATGTCCTTCCTCTACCCTCAACCATCTATTACTGATGTCCTTCCTCTACCCTCAACCATCTATTACTGATGTCCTTCCTCTACCCTCAACCTCTCCCATCTATTACTGATGTCCTTCCTCTACCCTCATCTACCTCTCCCATCTATTACTGATGTCCTTCCTCTACCCTCAACCTCTCCCATCTATTACTGATGTTCTTCCTCTACCCTCAACCATCTATTACTGATGTCCTTCCTCTACCCTCAAACCATCTATTACTGATGTCCTTCCTCTCTATTACCCTTCTATTACTGATGTCCTTCCTCTACCCTCAACCATCTATTACTGATGTCCTTCCTCTACCCTCAACCTCTCCCATCTATTACTGATGTCCTTCCTCTACCCTCAACCATCTATTACTGATGTCCTTCCTCTACCCTCAACCATCTATTACTGATGTCCTTCCTCTACCCTAAACCATCTATTACTGATGTCCTTCCTCTACCCTCAACCATCTATTACTGATGTCCTTCCTCTACCCTCAACCATCTATTACTGATGTTCTTCCTCTACCCTCAACCTCTCCCATCTAATACTGATGTCCTTCCTCTACCCTCAACCTCTGATGTCCCATCTATTACTGATGTCCTTCCTCTACCCTAAACCTCTCCCATCTATTACTGATGTCCTTCCTCTACCCTCAACCTCTCCCATCTATTACTGATGTCCTTCCTCTACCCTCAACCATCTATTACTGATGTCCTTCCTCTACCCTCAACCATCTATTACTGATGTCCTTCCTCTACCCTCAACCATCTATTACTGATGTCCTTCCTCTACCCTCAACCATCTATTACTGATGTCCTTCCTCTACCCTCAACCATCTATTTCTGATGTCCCTTTCGGTTTCTTTTCTTTTGCCATATCGTTCAAATTGTGGATATTTGTTATGATGCTGTTTAATCTTCCAAGCTTCAGGTCATTCGCTCTCGTCTCATTAATCTTCTATTAGGCTGAGTCCCCAATGGCACCCTATTCCCTATTGTAGTGCTATGGGCCCTTTTGAACATGAGTGCTCCATATAGGGAACAAGTGGCATTTTGGCAAACTACTTACAGCACAGAAGATAATATACTAGAACAGACTGATATAGTGATGTCTCCTGTATCTGTAATAATATAGGCATTAGGAATACTGCTGTGCCTTCTGGCTCTCGCATCTAACACACACCTTCAGGACACAGACTGATATAGTGATGTCTCCTGTAATACTGCTGTGCCTTCTGGCTCTCCCATCTAACACTCACCTTCAGGACACAGACTGATATAGTGATGTCTCCTGTAATACTGCTGTGCCTTCTGGTTCTCCCATCTAACACTCACCTTCAGGACACGACCCTGCCTCACACAGGAAGCGGCGCAGGTCCTAATCCAGGCACTTGTCATCTCCCGTCTGGATTACTGCAACTCGCTGTTGGCTGGGCTCCCTGCCTGTGCCATTAAACCCCTACAACTCATCCAGAACGCCGCAGCCCGTCTGGTGTTCAACCTTCCCAAGTTCTCTCACGTCACCCCGCTCCTCCGCTCTCTCCACTGGCTTCCAGTTGAAGCTCGCATCCGCTACAAGACCATGGTGCTTGCCTACGGAGCTGTGAGGGGAACGGCACCTCACTACCTCCAGGCTCTGATCAGGCCCTACACCCAAACAAGGGCACTGCGTTCATCCACCTCTGGCCTGCTCGCCTCCCTACCACTGAGGAAGTACAGTTCCCGCTCAGCCCAGTCAAAACTGTTCGCTGCTCTGGCCCCCCAATGGTGGAACAAACTCCCTCACGACGCCAGGACAGCGGAGTCAATCACCACCTTCCGGAGACACCTGAAACCCCACCTCTTTAAGGAATACCTAGGATAGGATAAAGTAATCCTTCTCACCCCCCTTAAAAGATTTAGATGCACTATTGTAAAGTGGCTGCTCCACTGGATGTCATAAGGTGAATGCACCAATTTGTAAGTCGCTCTGGATAAGAGCGTCTGCTAAATGACTTAAATGTAAAATGTAAAGGACACGGACTGATATAGTGATGTCTCCTGTAATACTGCTGTGCCTTCTGGCTCTCCCATCTAACACACACCTTCAGGACACAGACTGATATAGTGATGTCTCCTGTAATACTGCTGTGCCTTCTGGCTCTCCCGTCTAACACTCACCTTCAGGACACAGACTGGGGTTCAGGCCTTTCAGCCTTTCCTATTCCCTGTGGACGAGCATCTTCAAATGGGATGGACATTTCTACTCCTCAACTCCACCTGTAAGCACTACTAATTGATGATTTGTTGTCAGTTCTACCTGTGGCTGGTTGGGATGGTCATTGTGTCCTCTCCATCCCTTCCTTCCATCCCTCCCTCCCTCCCTCCATCCCTCCCTCTCAACTTCTCCTCTCCTCCATTCCCTGGCCCCCCAGAGATAAAGAGTCTCTGGCCCCCCCAGAGATGAAGAGTCTCTGCCCCCCCCCCCTCGAGTTGAACTGATAAAGGGTCTCTGGCCCCCAGAGATAAAGGGTCTCTAGCCCCCAGAGATAGAGGGTCTCTGCCCCCCCCCCCAGAGATAAAGGGTCTCTGGCCCCCCCAGAGATAAAGGGTCTATGGCCCCCAGAGATAAAGGACCTGTGCCCCCCCAGAGATAAAGGGTCTCTGGCCCCCCAGAGATAAAGGGTCTATGGCCCCCAGAGATAAAGGGTCTCTAGCCTCCCCAGAGATAAAGGGTCTATGGCCCCCCAGAGATAAAGGGTCTGTGGCCCCCCAGAGATGAACTGATAAAGGGTCTTTGGCCCCCATAGATAAAGGGTCTGTGCCCCCCATAGATAAAGGGTCTGTGGCCCCCCAGAGATGAACTGATAAAGGGTCTGTGGCCCCCCAGAGATAAAGGGTCTGTGGCCCCCCCAGAGATGAACTGATAAAGGGTCTTTGGCCCCCAGAGATAAAGGGTCTGTGCCACCCCCCATAGATAAAGGGTCTGTGCCCCCCCCCATAGATAAAGGGTCTGTGCCCCCCATAGATAAAGGGTCTGTGCCCCCACCCCCAGCTGAGCTGAGCCACTCACTGGCATGGCAAGAATGTTCTGGTCTCCACGCATCAATAAATAATCATTTATTAGGACAAAATCATGCAGCTCCATGTATATCTGATCTTCCCCTTGTACAGCAGGTCACACACAGGAACTCACAACTCTACACGGTACAGTATTATGGTGACAGGTTATCCGTCAATGGTATTTACCGTGAGCTCGGTATTCAACGTTCATTACGCGAGTCAAATATCGGGACCCACTTATTAAGTGTAAGCAGCTGTCCGTGATCTGTTATTGCAATGGTCTCACATTATTCTGTATAACAAGTAAGAAAGAGATATATATTTATAGTTGTAAATGACATGGGAATGAAAGTAGGCGATGGTTTGATGAATGAGCGCCATTTTTAAAACCCATTATTGTTAATAATAGAACAGAAAGAATATCTCACGGCTGGTGTACATACTGTAGTCTTCTCCACGTTAACAGCCGCTAGTGGTTACGAACTAGGCCAAACCACTTCACTTTATTTAAGTACTTATTCACTTTATTTACAAATAACTTTATTGGCATATTGATGTGAAACAAAAATGGAGCAGGCTTATATGTTGTTATTGTCACTTAACATAAATATATTCCATGAGTCCCTGAATGAGTATTGCTTCAGCTTCAATCAGAATGAGTCTGTTTCCCAAATGTAACACTAAGCCCTATATAGTGCACTCCTTTTGGCCCAAAGCACTATGGGCCGTTACCTGATTAACAAAACACAGGTGAGGATGAAAGAAGCAGATGACCGGTATTATTTCATCAGTATTCTGGGCCGATGGTCTGTAATTTACTCTGTAGCCCACAACACATAAATACTATAGAGTATTCTGGGCTGATGGTCTGTAATTTACACCAAAGCCCACAACACATAAATACTATAGAGTATTCTGGGCCGATGGTCTGTAATTTACACTGAAGCCCACAACACATTACTATAGAGTATTCTGGGCTGATGGTCTGTAAAGCCCACAACACATAAATACTATAGAGTATTCTGGGCTGATGGTCTGTAATTTACTCTAAATACTATAGAGTATTCTGGGCCTGTAATTTACACAAAGCACATAAATACTATAGAGTATTCTGGGCTGATGGTCTGTAATTTACTCTGAAACACATAAATACTATAGCTGGGCAATTTACAACAACACATAAATACTATAGAGTATTCTGGGCAGATGGTCTGTAATTTACAACACATAAATACTATAGAGTATTCTGGGCAGATGGTCTGTAATTTACTCTGCCCACAACACATAAATACTATAGAGTATTCTGGGCCGATGGTCTGTAATTTACTCTGTAGCCCACAACACATAAATACTATAGAGTATTCTGGGCCGATGGTCTGTAATTTACTCTGTAGCCCACAACACATAAATACTATAGAGTATTCTGGGCCGATGGTCTGTAATTTACTCTGTAGCCCACAACACATAAATACTATAGAGTATTCTGGGCCGATGGTCTGTAATTTACTCTGAAGCCCACAACACATAAATACTATAGAGTATTCTGGGCTGATGGTCTGGGCTAAATACTATAGATTCTGGGCCGATGGTCTGTAATTTACTCTGTAGCCCACAACACATAAATACTATAGAGTATTCTGGGCTGATGGTCTGTAATTTACTCTGAAGCCCACAACACATAAATACTATAGAGTATTCTGGGCTGATGGTCTGTAATAAATTACTGGGCTGGTCTAGCCCACAACACATAAATACTATAGAGTATTCTGGGCAGATGGTCTGTAATTTACTCTGAAGCCCACAACACATAAATACTATAGAGTATTCTGGGCTGAACTCTGTAGCATAAATACTATAGAGTATTCTGGGCTGATGGTCTGTAATTTACTCTGAAGCCCACAACACATAAATACTATAGAGTATTGGTCTGTAATTTACTCTGTAGCCCACAACATAAATACTATAGAGATGGTCTGTAATTTACACCAAAGCCCACAACACATAAATACTATAGAGTATTCTGGGCTGATGGTCTGTAATTTACACCAAAGCTGGGCTGATGGTCTGTAATTTACAACAACACATAAATACTATAGAGTATTCTGGGCTGATGGTCTGTAATTTACTCTGTAGCCCACAACACATAAATACTTACTGGGCATGTCTGTAGCCCACAACACATAAATACTATAGAGTATTCTGGGCTGATGGTCTGTAATTTACTCTGTAGCCCACAACACATAAATACTATAGAGGTCTGTATTCTGGGCTGATGGTCTGTAATTTAGCCCACAACAAAGCCCACAACACATAAACACATACTATAGAGTATTCTGGGCCGATGGTCTGTAATTTACTCTGTAGCCCACAACACATAAATACTATAGAGTATTCTGGGCTGGTCTGTATGGTCACATAAATTATAGAGTATTCTGGGCTGATGGTCTGTAATTTACACCAAAGCCCACAACACATAAATACTATAGAGTATTCTGGGCTGATGGTCTGTAATTTACTCTGTAGCCCACAACACATAAATACTATATTCTGGGCTGATGGTCTGTAATTCTAAATACTATAGAGTATTCTGGGCTGATGGTCTGTAATTTACTCTGTAGCCCACAACACATAAATACTATAGAGTATTCTGGGCTGATGGTCTGTAATTTACTCTGTAGCCCACAACACATAAATACTATAGAGTATTCTGGGCCGATGGTCTGTAATTTATGGTCTCTGTAGCCCACAACACATAAATACTATAGAGTATTCTGGGCTGATGGTCTGTAATTTACTCTGTAGCCCACAACACATAAATACTATAGAGTATTCTGGGCCCACAACACATAAATACTATAGATGGTCTGTAATTTACTCTGTAGCCCACAACACATAAATACTATAGAGTATTCTGGGCCGATGGTCTGTAATTTACTCTGTAGCCCACAACACATAAATACTATAGAGTATTCTGGGCCGATGGTCTGTAATTTACTACTCTGTAGCCCACAACACATAAATACTATAGAGTATTCTGGGCCGATATTTACTGGGCTGATGGTCTGTAATTTACTCTGTAGCCCACAACACATAAATACTATAGAGTATTCTGGGCTGATGGTCTGTAATTTACTCTGTAGCCCACAACACATAAATACTATAGAGTATTCTGGGCTGATGGTCTATAATTTCTGGGCCGATGGTCTGTAATTTACTCTGTAGCCCACAACACATAAATACTATAGAGTATTCTGGGCTGATGGTCTGTAATTTACTATTCTGGGCTGATGGTCTGTAATTTACAAAAGCCCACAACACATAAATATATGAAATCATCTTAAACCTAGACAAAACATTTTGGTTTTGTGACAAAGATCAATCTTACGTCGTCTTTATTTCTTAAACTTTTCATTAAACTTGCATAATAAACATGCAATGAAACATATTGAATTTTTCTGAGATGTTTGGTAGAACTCTCTCTCTCCTTCACTTCATCCTTCTCTCTCTCCTCCTTCACCTCTCATCCTCTCTCTCTCCTCCTTCACCCTCTCATCCTTCTCTCTCTCTCCCTCCTTCACCCCTTCACCCTCTCATCCTTCTCTCTCTCTCCCTCCCTTCACCCTCTCATCCTTCTCTCTCTCCTCCTTCACCCTCTCATCCTTCTCTCTCTCCCTCCTTCACCCTCTCATCCTTCTCTCTCTCTCCCTCCTTCACCCTCTCATCCTTCTCTCTCTCTCCCTCCCTCCTTCACCCTCTCATCCTTCTCTCTCTCTCCCTCCTTCACCCTCTCATCCTTCTCTCTCTCCCTCCTTCACCCTCCCTTCTCTCTCTCTCCCTCCTTCCCTCTCTCATCCTTCTCTCTCTCTCCCTCCTTCACCCCTCTCATCCTTCTCTCTCTCTCCCTCCTTCACCCTCTCATCCTTCTCTCTCTCTCCCTCCTTCACCCTCTCATCCTTCTCTCTCTCTCCCTCCTTCACCCTCTCCTTCACCCTCCATCCTCTCTCTCTCTCCTCCCCTCCTTCACCCTCTCATCCTTCTCTCTCTCTCCCTCCTTCACCCTCTCATCCTTCTCTCTCTCTCCCTCCTTCACCCTCTCATCCTTCTCTCTCTCTCCCTCCTTCACCCTCCATCCTTCTCTCTCTCCCTCCTTCACCCTCTCATCCTCTCTCTCTCTCCTCCTTCACCCTCCATCCCTCCCCTCCTCCCTTCCTCCATCTTTCTCTTCCCTCCTCCCTCCCTCCCCCTCCCCTCCTTCTCTCTCTCTTTCTCTCCCCCCTCCCCTCCCTCCCTCCTTCACTCTCTATCATCCTTCCTCCTTCTCTCTCTCTTTCTCTCTCCCCTCCCCCCCCTCCTTCACTCTCTATCATCCTTCCTCCTTGTCTTATCTCCAACACACACACACTCCGTCCCCTCTCATCACTCTCCGAGACACACCACTCTCACACACACACACACTCCCTCCCTCCCCCTCCCTCCTTCTCCTCTCTTTCACACACACACACACACACACACACACACACTCACACTCCTCTCTCCACGCTGTCTCCTTCCTCCTTGTCACCACTCACACACACACACACACACACACACACACACACACACACACAGCCTCCCATCGTTACGTCCAGAAACATCAGCCCCCGTGTATCAGTCTCCACACAGACACACACACACACACACACACACACACACACACACACACACACACACAGCCTCCCATCACACACAGAAACATCAGCCCCCGTGTATCAGTCTCAGAAACACACACACACACACTCCACACACACACACACACACACACAGCCTCCCATCGTTACGTCAGAAACATCAGCCCCCGTGTATCAGTCTCCACACACACACACACACACAGCCTCCCATCGTTAATGTCAGAAACATCAGCCCCCGTGTATCAGTCTCCACATGATGTGCTGACGTGTTGCTGATTCCTTCCTCTTTCCTCCATCTTGCATAGCTCTGCTCAGACCCGGCTTGGTAAGGCACTGTTCCCTCATCATGTCCCGCCTCGGTCCACCCTCTCCATCCGCTGGGCCTCCTGTATGTACCGTACAGTACTGTCCACCCTCTCCATCCGCTGGCCCTTCATCTCCTGTACAGTACTGTACATCCTGTCATTCCTGAGGCGTAGAGGACGAGCAACAGCCTTTATTCATGCCTTTATTCATTCATGTGTTCTCTGGAGAAGCACGTCCCACAAAGCAGTTTGGTTTGAGTCCTTTTTTTCTCCTCTTTTTCTTCAGTGTCCCCCCCATCTCCCCTCCAATCATTTAGTTCGCTTGTCATCAATGTGGAATTATTAAAAGCAAATGTATAGATGAAGCATTAAGTCCTCAAAGTCAAAACACAGCCCTGTGTTCCAAACGCACCCAGGAAGGACATTATACAGTTGACTAGTCATTATATTATTATGTACAGTGTCTGGAAAGCTTTCCAAACAGCACGGGGGGCTAGCTGACGAAGGAAGGTGACGAAACAGCCCCTTTCACATTGATCAGTAAGAAAGGACGAGTCTCTGCATCTGGATCAATAGATCAGCTGATCAGTAGTCAGTTGAATTGATCAGTTGATTCATGAATCAGTTGAGCTGGTCTTCGTATTGTTTGCGGAAACAGTCTCCGGCAGGGAAGAATTCCCAACACCGTTCCTGGTACATCTTCCACACATACGACTCCTGGGGGAGGGGAGGGGGAGGGGGGGTAGAGAGGGGGAGGGAGGAGAGGAAAGGGAGGGAAGGGGAGGGGAGGGAGGAAAGGGAGGGAGGAAAGGGAGGGAGGGAGGGAGGGAGGAAAGGGTGGGGAGGGAGGGAGAGGAGGGGAGGAAGGGGAGGAGGGGAGGAAGGGAGGGAAGGGGGAGGGGAGGAAAGGGAGGGAGGGAGGGAGGAAAGGAGAGGGAAGGGGGAGGAGGAAAGGAGGGGAAGGGGGGAGGAAAGGGAGGGAAGGGGGGGAGGGAGGGAGGGAGGGGAGGAAAGGGAGGGAAGGGGGAGGGAGGGAGGAAAGGGAGGGAAGGGTATCAGACAGTTGATTTAATATATAACAAGTAGTGATTAGATGTCCACCATCCAGGACAATGTACCTTTACATGACCTCTACATTGCCTCTACACTACCTCTACATTACCGCTACATTGTCATCTACATTACCCTCTACATTACCTCTACACTGCCTCTACATTACCTCTACATTCCCTCTACATTGCCTCTACATTACCGATACATTCCCTCTACATTACATCTACATTATCGCTACATTACCTCTACATTACTGCTGCATTACCTCTACATTACCTCTACAGTCACAAGTCAATGGTCTCTCTACTAACATTCGGTAACTTCACTAAGGCGCAATGAACATGATAACCTGCACAAATGAGGCCTACGGGATCTGGAGATTAGTCTTTTGGAGTCTTCGTATGTGTTGTAGTCATTTCCCTGGGGTTAAATGGTTCTCTTTCTGGTTTGTAGTCATTTCCCTGGGGGTTAAATGGTTCTCTTTCTGGTTTGTAGTCATTTCCCTGGGGGTTAAATGGTTCTCTTTCTGGTTTGTAGTCATTTCCCTGGGGTTAAATGGTTCTCTTTCTGGTTTGTAGTCATTTCCCTGGGGTTAAATGGTTCTCTTTCTGGTTTGTAGTCATTTCCCTGGGGTTAAATGGTTCTCTTTCTGGTTTGTAGTCATTTCCCTGGGGTTAAATGGTTCTCTTTCTGGTTTGTAGTCATTTCCCTGGGGTTAAATGGTTCTCTTTCTGGTTTGTAGTCATTTCCCTGGGGGTTAAATGGTTATCTTTCTGGTTTGTAGTCATTTCCCTGGGGTTAAATGGTTATCTTTCTGGTTTGTAGTCATTTCCCTGGGGTTAAATGGTTCTCTTTCTGGTTTGTAGTCATTTCCCTGGGGTTAAATGGTTCTCTTTCTGGTTTGTAGTCATTTCCCTGGGGTTAAATGGTTCTCTTTCTGGTTTGTAGTCATTTCCCTGGGGTTAAATGGTTCTCTTTCTGGTTGGTTTTCCCTGTTATGTTCTCTTTCTGGTTTGTAGTCATTTCCTGGGGTTAAATGGTTCTCTTTCTGGTTTGTAGTCATTTCCCTGGGGTTAAATGGTTCTCTTTCTGGTTTGTAGTCATTTCCCTGGGGTTAAATGGTTCTCTTTCTGGTTTGTAGTCATTTCCCTGGGGTTAAATGGTTCTCTTTCTGGTTTGTAGTCATTTCCCTGGGGTTAAATGGTTCTCTTTCTGGTTTGTATGTGTTGTAGTCATTTCCCTGGGGTTAAATGGTTCTCTTTCTGGTTTGTAGTCATTTCCCTGGGGTTAAATGGTTCTCATTTCCCTGGGGTTAAATGGTTCTCTTTCTGGTTTGTAGTCATTTCCCTGGGGTTAAATGGTTCTCTTTCTGGTTTGTAGTCATTTCCCTGGGGTTAAATGGTTCTCTTTCTGGTTCGTATGTGTTGTAGTCATTTCCCTGGGGTTAAATGGTTCTCTTTCTGGTTTGTAGTCATTTCCTGGGGTTAAATGGTTCTCTTTCTGGTTTATGTGTTGTAGTCATTTCCCTGGGGTTAAATGGTTCTCTTTCTGGTTTGTAGTCATTTCCCTGGGGTTAAATGGTTCTCTTTCTGGTTTGTAGTCATTTCCCTGGGGTTAAATGGTTCTCTTTCTGGTTTGTAGTCATTTCCCTGGGGTTAAATGGTTCTCTTTCTGGTTTGTAGTCATTTCCCTGGGGTTAAATGGTTCTCTTTCTGGTTTGTAGTCATTTCCCTGGGGTTAAATGGTTCTCTTTCTGGTTTGTAGTCATTTTCCCTGGAGGTTAAATGGTTCTCTTTCTGGTTTGTAGTCATTTCCCTGGGGTTAAATGGTTCTCTTTCTGGTTTGTAGTCATTTCCCTGGAGGTTAAATGGTTCTCTTTCTGGTTTGTAGTCATTTCCCTGGGGTTAAATGGTTCTCTTTCTGGTTTGTAGTCATTTCCCTGGGGTTAAATGGTTCTCTTTTTGGTTTGTAGTCATTTCCCTGGGGTTAAATGGTTCTCTTTCTGGTTCGTAGTCATTTCCCTGGGGTTAAATGGTTCTCTTTCTGGTTTGTAGTCATTTCCCTGAGGTTAAATGGTTCTCTTTCTGGTTCGTAGTCATTTCCCTGGGGTTAAATGGTTCTCTTTCTGGTTTGTAGTCATTTCCCTGGAGGTTAAATGGTTCTCTTTCTGGTTCGTAGTCATTTCCCTGGAGGTTAAATGGTTCTCTTTCTGGTTTGTATGTGTTGTAGTCATTTCCCTGGGGTTAAATGGTTCTCTTTCTGGTTCGTAGTCATTTCCCTGGGGTTAAATGGTTCTCTTTCTGGTTTGTATGTGTTGTAGTCATTTCCCTGGAGGTTAAATGGTTCTCTTTCTGGTTTGTAGTCATTTCCCTGGGGTTAAATGGTTCTCTTTCTGGTTTGTAGTCATTTCCCTGGAGGTTAAATGGTTCTCTTTCTGGTTCGTAGTCATTTCCCTGGGGTTAAATGGTTCTCTTTCTGGTTTGTAGTCATTTCCCTGGGGTTAAATGGTTCTCTTTTTGGTTCGTAGTCATTTCCCTGGAGGTTAAATGGTTCTCTTTCTGGTTTGTAGTCATTTCCCTGGGGTTAAATGGTTCTCTTTCTGGTTTGTAGTCATTTCCCTGGGGTTAAATGGTTCTCTTTCTGGTTCGTATGTGTTGTAGTCATTTCCCTGAGGTTAAATGGTTCTCTTTCTGGTTTGTAGTCATTTCCCTGGGGTTAAATGGTTCTCTTTCTGGTTTGTAGTCATTTCCCTGGAGGTTAAATGGTTCTCTTTCTGGTTTGTAGTCATTTCCCTGGAGGTTAAATGGTTCTCTTTCTGGTTCGTATGTGTTGTAGTCATTTCCCTGACGTCAAATTATTCTATTTTCTACAAATCTAAGTGTGTGTTCAGAGAGTGACGGGGCATAATGCTGGTGATGAAACGATACAGGTGTTTTCTCCTCTGAGATGCAGAGCAGAGCTAACCCCCTGGGGAGGAATACCATTGTTGTGTGAGTAGTGATGGGAGGGAAACGTTTATTTTGTGTCCTAAAATCACACCCTATTCCCTTTATAGTGCACTACATTTGACTAGGGCCCTATGGACCCTATGAACCCTATGGACTCTATGAACCCTATGGACCCTATAGACCCTATGGACCCTATGAACCCTATAGACCCTATGGACTCTATGGACCCTATAGACCCTATGGACCCTATAGACCCTATGAACCCTATAGACCCTATGGGCCCTATGGACCCTATGAACCCTATGGGCCCTATAGACCCTATGGGCCCTATGGACCCTATGGACCCTATGGACCCTATGGGCCCTATGAACCCTATGGACCCTGTGGACCCTATAGACCCTATGGACCCTATGGACCCTATGGACCCTGTGGACCTTATAGACCCTATGGACTCTATGAACCCTGGTCAAAAGGAGTGCACTACATAGGGAATAGGGGGCCATTTGAGGTGTAAACCTATGACTCTTACCTGGCCTGTGTGCTCTGTTTCATCTTTGTTAATGAGATACATCACAAAGAAGCTGGAGGGCAAAAACGGGACGAAAAACAGGAAGACATGTTAGAGTTAACATCACTTCAGACATGTTTAGAGTTAACATCACTTCAGTCAGATAGTTTCATACCCCATCACAAACCCAACAGGAAGACATTTAGAGTTAACATCACTTCAGTCAGATAGTTTCATACCCCATCACAAACCCAACAGGAAGACATTTAGAGTTAACATTTCAGTCAGATAGTTTCCCCATCACAAACCCAACAGGAAGACATTTAGAGTTAACATCACTTCAGGCAGATAGTTTCATACCCCATCACAAACCCAACAGGAAGACATTTAGAGTTAGTTTCATACCCCATCACAAACCCAACAGGAAGACATGTAGAGTTAACATCACTTCAGTCAGATAGTTTCATACCCCATCACAAACCCAACAGGAAGACATGTAGAGTTAACATCACTTCAGTCAGATAGTTTCATACCCCATCACAAACCCAACAGGAAGACATGTAGAGTTAACATCACTTCAGTCAGATAGTTTCATACCCCATCACAAACCCAACAGGAAGACATGTAGAGTTAACATCACTTCAGTCAGATAGTTTCATACCCCATCACAAACCCAACAGGAAGACATGTAGAGTTAACATCACTTCAGTCAGATAGTTTCATACCCCATCACAAACCCAACAGGAAGACATGTAGAGTTAACATCACTTCAGTCAGATAGTTTCATACCCCATCACAAACCCAACAGGAAGACATGTAGAGTTAACATCACTTCAGTCAGATAGTTTCATACCCCATCACAAACCCAACAGGAAGACATGTAGAGTTAACATCACTTCAGTCAGATAGTTTCATACCCCATCACAAACCCAACAGGAAGACATGTAGAGTTAACATCACTTCAGTCAGATAGTTTCATACCCCATCACAAACCCAACAGGAAGACATGTAGAGTTAACATCACTTTTCAGTCAGAAGACATAGTTTCATACCCCATCACAAACCCAACAGGAAGACATTTAGAGTTAACATCACTTCAGTCAGATAGTTTCATACCCCATCACAAACCCAACAGGAAGACATGTAGAGTTAACATCACTTCAGTCAGATAGTTTCATACCCCATCACAAACCCAACAGGAAGACATTTAGAGTTAACATCACTTCAGTCAGATAGTTTCATACCCCATCACAAACCCAACAGGAAGACATTTAGTTTCATACCCCATCACAAACCCAACAGGAAGACATTTAGAGTTAGTTTCATACCCCATCACAAACCCAACAGGAAGACATTTAGAGTTAGTTTCATACCCCATCACAAACCCAACAGGAAGACATGTAGAGTTAACATCACTTCAGTCAGATAGTTTCATACCCCATCACAAACCCAACAGGAAGACATGTAGAGTTAACATCACTTCAGTCAGTCAGATAGTTTCATACCCCATCACAAACGCAACAGGAAGACATTTAGAGTTAACATCACTTCAGTCAGATAGTTTCATACCCCCATCACAAACCCAACAGGAAGACATGTAGAGTTAACATCACTTCAGTCAGATAGTTTCATACCCCATCACAAACCCAACAGGAAGACATGTAGAGTTAACATCACTTCAGTCAGATAGTTTCATACCCCATCACAAACCCAACAGGAAGACATGTAGAGTTAACATCACTTCAGAAGACAGATAGTTTCATACCCCATCACAAACCCAACAGGAAGACATTTAGAGTTAACATCACTTCAGTCAGATAGTTTCATACCCCATCACAAACCCAACAGGAAGACATGTAGAGTTAACATCACTTCAGTCAGAGTTTCATACCCCATCACAAACCCAACAGGAAGACATAGTTTCATACCCCATCACAAAACCCAACAGGAAGACATTTAGAGTTAACATCACTTCAGTCAGATAGTTTCATACCCACATCACAAAACCCAACAGGAAGACATGTAGAGTTAACATCACTTCAGACAGTCAGATAGTTTCATACCCCATCACAAACCCAACAGGAAGACATGTAGAGTTAACATCACTTCAGTCAGATAGTTTCATACCCCATCACAAACCCAACAGGAAGACATGTAGTTTCAGTTAACATCACTTCAGTCAGATAGTTTCATACCCCATCACAAACCCAACAGGAAGACATGTAGAGTTAACAGCACTTCAGTCATAGTTAGTCAGATAGTTTCCCCCATCACAAACCCAACAGGAAGACATGTAGAGTTAACATCACTTCAGTCAGATAGTTTCATACCCCATCACAAACCCAACAGGAAGACATGTAGAGTTAACACTCAGTCAAAGTTTCTGCCCCATCAAAACCCAACAGGAAGACATGTCTCTCCCCCCCCCTTTTCCCTCAGCTTTCTGCCCCCACTCCCAACAGGAAGACATTTTCACATCACTTCAGTCAGGTTCTGCCCCCTCTCCCCACTCCTTTTCACTCTAGCGGTTCTGTCCCCTCTCCCCACTCCTTTTCACTCTCAGCGGTTCTGTTTCCCCTCTCCCCACTCCTTTTCACTCTAGCATTTAGATTCTGCCCCCCATCACAAACCCAACAGGAAGACATCCTTTTCACTCACTTCAGCAGGTTCTGCCCCATCACAAACCCAACCATTTTCACTCCATCACAAACCCAACAGGAAGACATTCACTCTGATCGGTTCTGCCCCTCCCCACTCCTTTTCACTCTAGCGGTTCTGTCCCTCTCCCCCACTCCTTTTCCCTCTAGCGGTTCTACCCCCCTCTCCCCACTCCTTTTCACTCTAGCGGTTCTGCCCCCTCTCCCCACTCCTTTTCACTCTAGCGGTTCTGCCCCCTCTCCCCACTCCTTTTCACTCTAGCGGTTCTGCCCCTCTCTCCCCACTCCTTTTCACTCTAGCGGTTCTGCCCCCTCTCCCCACTCCTTTTCACTCTAGCGGTTCTTCCCCCTCTCCCCACTCCTTTTCACTCTAGCGGTTCTGCCCCCTCTCCCCACTCCTTTTCACTCTAGCGGTTCTGCCCCTCCCCACCCTTTTCACTCTAGCTCTCCCCACTCCTTTCACTCTAGCGGTTCTGCCCCCTCTCCCCACTCCTTTTCACTCTAGCGGTTCTGCCACCCTCTCCCCACTCCTTTTCACTCTAGCGGTTCTGCCCCCTCTCCCCACTCCTTTTCACTCCTTTTCACTCGGTTCTGCCCCCTCTCCCCACTCCTTTTCACTCTAGCGGTTCTGGCCCCTCTCCCGCTCCTTTTCACTCTAGCGGTTCTGCAGAACCAACAACACAACATTAAAGAGAGGGTGGAGGGGAAGAGGACACAGTAGTAACTAAACCTCATAACCCTGTCCCCTCTGACAGACTCTGGACACTGACTGGAGATGACAGGGGGGACATTTGTCTCTGACAGACTCTGGACACTGACTGGAGATGACAGAGGGGACGTATGTCTCTGACAGACTCTGGACACTGACTGGAGATGACAGGGTGGACGTATGGCTCTACTCACAGATAGTTGGCCAAGTTGTGCTCCTGCAGTGTGTGGGTTTCGAAGCCGTGAGGTACTGTGTCAAAGTAGTCGTTTCCTATTCCGCAGATGAAGCATTTGGTCTGCAAGAGAAAGACAAGTCTTTATGTGATGCTGCCAGCCGACCTCATCTCTCTACATGTCTCTCAACACGGCTCAGATTCATCTCATTTTGAATTTCCAACACCAGTGTTTAAGTCTATAACCAAAATCTACAATGAGGGATCCAGAGCATCAGACTGTATAAGACAGTGGTTCTCCAACATCTCCCCTGGTCCCTAGACTTTCTCAACCTCTCCTCAGGACCCCCAGATGTTCTCCAACGTCTCCTCTGGTCCCTAGACGTTCTCAAACCTCTCCTCTGGTCCCTAGACGTTCTCCAATGTCTCCTCAGGACCTCCAGACGTTCTCCAACCTCTCCTCGGGTCCCTAGACATTCTCCAACCTCTCCTCAGGACCCTGGGACGTTCTCCAGGACCCCAGACGTTCTCCAACCTCTCCTCAGGACCCCAGACGTTCTCCAACCTATCCTCAGAACCCCCAGATGTTCTCCAACCTTTCCTCAGGTCCCCAGACGTTCTCCAACCTTTCCTCAGGTCCCCAAACGTTCTCCAACCTTTCCTCAGGTCCCCAGGCGTTCTCCAAACCTCAGGACTCCCAACAGTTCCATGTATTTATCTATTCCACAGCTAACTCACCTGATTCAACTGGTCAACGAATCATCAAGCCCCTTTCAATAGGTCAATCAGGTGAGATAATTCAGAGATACAACTAAATAGTGAAAGGTCTGGGGGGGGTCCCAATGAGAGGTTAGAGAACTCCTGGTGTCAGATAGCAGTTATGATTTTCCTGTCAGATGAGTTAGTTTTAACATAACCAGTCAAGAGCCCTTCAGCTGACAATACAATCAATCATTTCTGCTTTACCTCTCCTCCCTACGACTAGGAGTCATCCAGCCCTTGTGTCCATGGATGCTTTCCCAAACGGCACCTAATCCCTATGTAGTGCACTACTTTTGATTATGGCCTATAGGGCTCTAGTTGAAAGTAGTGCACTATAAAGGGAATAGGGTGTTATTTGGGATGCAAACATATTTATACAC
>NW_027040431.1:219783-229155 GCF_034236695.1 Oncorhynchus nerka
GGATTAACGCAGAGACACAGAGCATGATGTTACTGTCCCCTGGCTGTCAGTCACTCTGTAGGGGCTAAAACACAGGCCCTGTCTGTCTGTCTGTCTGTCTGTCTGTAGGGGCTAAAACACAGGCCCTGTCTGTCTGTCTGTAGGGGCTAAAACACAGGCCGTCTGTCTGTCTGTAGGGGCTAAAACACAGGCCCTGTCTGTCTGTCTGTCTGTCTGTCTGTCTGTCTGTCTGTCTGTCTGTCTGTCTGTCTGTCTGTCTGTCTGTCTGTCTGTCTGTCTGTCTGTCTGTCTGTCTGTCTGTCTGTCTGTCTGTCTGTCTGTCTGTCTGTCTGTCTGTCTGATGACGGATCACCACCTCAAGCTGAACCTCGGCAAGACGGAGCTGCTCTTCCTCCCGGGGAAGGACTGCCCGTTCCATGATCTCGCCATCACGGTTGACAACTCCATTGTGTCCTCCTCCCAGAGCGCTAAGAACCTTGGCGTGATCCTGGACAACACCCTGTCGTTCTCAACTAACATCAAGGCGGTGGCCCGTTCCTGTAGGTTCATGCTCTACAACATCCGCAGACTACGACCCTGCCTCACACAGGAAGCCTAATAGACAGGCACTTGTCATCTCCCGTCTGGATTACTGCAACTCGCTGTTGGCTGGGCTCCCTGCCTGTGCCATTAAACCCCTACAACTCATCCAGAACGCCGCAGCCCGTCTGGTGTTCAACCTTCCCAAGTTCTCTCACGTCACCCCGCTCCTCCGCTCTCTCCACTGGCTTCCAGTTGAAGCTCGCATCCGCTACAAGACCATGGTGCTTGCCTACGGAGCTGTGAGGGGAACGGCACCTCAGTACCTCCAGGCTCTGATCAGGCCCTACACCCAAACAAGGGCACTGCGTTCATCCACCTCTGGCCTGCTCGCCTCCCTACCACTGAGGAAGTACAGTTCCCGCTCAGCCCAGTCAAAACTGTTCGCTGCTCTGGCCCCCCAATGGTGGAACAAACTCCCTCACGACGCCAGGACAGCGGAGTCAATCACCACCTTCCGGAGACACCTGAAACCCCACCTCTTTAAGGAATACCTAGGATAGGATAAAGTAATCCTTCTCACACCCCCCTTAAAAGATTTAGATGCACTATTGTAAAGTGGCTGTTCCACTGGATGTCATAAGGTGAATGCACCAATTTGTAAGTCGCTCTGGATAAGAGCGTCTGCTAAATGACTTAAATGTAAATGTAAATGTCTGTCTGTCTGTCTGTCTGTCTGTCTGTCTGTCTGTCTGTCTGTAGGGGCTAAAACAGGCCCTGTGCCTGCCTGCCTGCCTGCCTGCCTGCCAGCCTGCCTGCCTGCCTGTCTGTCTGTAGGGGCTAATACAGGCCCTGTCTGTCTGTCTGCCTGTCTGCCTGTCTGTCTGTCTGTCTGTCTGTCTGTCTGTCTGTCTGTCTGTCTGTCTGTCTGTCTGTCTGTCTGTCTGTCTGTCTGTCTGTCTGTCTGTCTGTCTTCTAGAACACAGAACATGAAACATGACAGGACACAGAACATGAAACATGACAGAACACAGAACACAGAACATATCAATACACACAAGAACAGAATATCAATACACACTGTAATAAAATAAAGGTCCACACGAGAGGTGTAACCTACATATCAATACACACTGTCTGTCCAATAGGAGAGAGGTGTAACCTACATATCAATACACACTGTCTGTCCAATAGGAGAGAGGTGTAACCTACATATCAATACACACTGTCTGTCCAATAGGAGAGAGGTGTTGGGGCTGAGAGGTGTAACCTACATATCAATACACACTGTCTGTCCAATAGGAGAGAGGTGTAACCTACATATCAATACACACTGTCTGTCCAATAGGAGAGAGGTGTAACCTACATATCAATACACACTGTCTGTCCAATAGGAGAGAGGTGTAACCTACATATCAATACACACTGTCTGTCCAATAGGAGAGAGGTGTAACCTACATATCAATACACACTGTCTGTCCAATAGGAGAGAGGTGTAACCTACATATCAATACACACTGTCTGTCCAATAGGAGAGAGGTGTTGTTTCTGAGAGGTGTAACCTACATATCAACACACACTGTCTGTCCAATAGGAGAGAGGTGTAACCTACATATCAATACACACTGTCTGTCCAATAGGAGAGAGGTGTTCAATACACACTGTTTGTCCAATGGAGGTGTAACCTACATATCAACACACTGTCTGTCCAATAGGAGAGAGGTGTAACCTACATATCAATACACACTGTCTGTCCAATAGGAGAGAGGTGTAACCTACATATCAATACACACCGTCCAATAGGAGAGAGGTGTAACCTACATATCAATACACACTGTCTGTCCAATAGGAGAGAGGTGTTGGGGCTGAGAGGTGTAACCTACATATCAATACACACTGTCGTTGTCCAATAGGAGAGAGGCGTTTGGCTGAGAGGTGTAACCTACATATCAACACACACTGTCTGTCCAATAGGAGAGAGGCGTTGGGGCTGAGAGGTGTAACCTACATATCAACACACACTGTCTGTCCAATAGGAGAGAGGCGTTGGGGCTGAGAGGTGTAACCTACATATCAATACACACTGTATGTCCAATAGGAGAGAGGCGTTGGGGCTGAGAGGTGTAACCTACATATCAATACACACTGTCTGTCCAATAGGAGAGAGGCGTTGGGGCTGAGAGGTGTAACCTACATATCAATACACACTGTCTGTCCAATAGGAGAGAGGTGTTGGGGCTGAGAGGTGTAACCTACATATCAATACACACTGTCTGTCCAATAGGAGAGAGGCGTTGTGGCTGAGAGGTGTAACCTACATATCAACACACACTGTCTGTCCAATAGGAGAGAGGTGTAACCTACATATCAATACACACTGTCTGTCCAATAGGAGAGAGGCGTTGGGGCTGAGAGGTGTAACCTACATATCAATACACACTGTCTGTCCAATAGGAGAGAGGTGTGGCTAGAGGTAACCTACATATCAACACACAAACTGTCCAATAGGAGAGAGGCGTTGTGTCTGAGAGGTGTAACCTACATATCAACACACAAACTGTCCAATAGGAGAGAGGCGTTGTGGCTGAGAGGTGTAACCTACATATCAACACACACTGTCTGTCCAATAGGAGAGAGGCGTTGTGTCTGAGAGGTGTAACCTACATATCAACACACAAACTGTCCAATAGGAGAGAGGCGTTGTGGCTGAGAGGTGTAACCTACATATCAACACACACTGTCAATAGGAGAGAGGCGTTGTCCAATAGTCCAATAGAGAGAGGCGTTGGGCTGAGAGGTGTAACCTACATATCAATACACACAGACTGTCCAATAGGAGAGAGGCGTTGGGGCTGAGAGGTGTAACCTACATATCAACACACACAGACTGTCCAATAGGAGAGAGGCGTTGGGGCTGAGAGGTGTAACCTACATATCAACACACACTGTCTGTCCAATAGGAGAGAGGCGTTTATCAATACACTGTCTGCTGAGAGGTGTAACCTACATATCAATACACACTGTCTGTCCAATAGGAGAGAGGTGTAACCTACATATCAATACACACCGTCCAATAGGAGAGAGGTGTAACCTACATATCAATACACACTGTCTGTCCAATAGGAGAGAGGTGTAACCTACATATCAATACACACTGTCCAATAGGAGAGAGGTCCAATAGGAGAGAGGTGTAACCTACATATCAACACACACTGTCTGTCCAATAGGAGAGAGGCGTTGGGGCTGAGAGGTGTAACCTACATATCAACACACACTGTCTGTCCAATAGGAGAGAGGCGTAACCTACATATCAATACACACTGTCTGTCCAATAGGAGAGAGGTGTTGGGGCTGAGAGGTGTAACCTACATATCAATACACACTGTCTGTCCAATAGGAGAGAGGTGTTGTGGCTGAGAGGTGTAACCTACATATCAATACACACTGTCTGTCCAATAGGAGAGAGGCGTTGGGGCTGAGAGGTGTAACCTACATATCAATAGGAGAGAGGTGTTGGGGCTGACACTACATATCAATCCACTGTCTGTCCAATAGGAGAGAGGCGTTGGGGCTGAGAGGTGTAACCTACATATCAACACACACAGTCTGTCCAATAGGAGAGGGCGTGTAACCTACATATCAACACACACTGTCTGTCCAATAGGAGAGAGGCGTTGGGCTGAGAGGTGTAACCTACATATCAACACACACAAACTGTCCAATAGGAGAGAGGCGTTGGGGCTGAGAGGTGTAAACCACATATCAACACACTGTCTGTCCACAAAGGGTGTAACCTACATATCAATACACACTGTCCAATAGGAGAGAGGCGTTGGGGCTGAGAGGTGTAACCTACATATCAACACACACTGTCTGTCCAATAGGAGAGAGGCGTTGGGGCTGAGAGGTGTAACCTACATATCAACACACACAAACTGTCCAATAGGAGAGAGGCGTTGGGGCTGAGAGGTGTAACCTACATATCAACACACAAAAACTGTCCCAATAGGAGAGAGGCGTTGTGGCTGAGAGGTGTAACCTACATATCAACACACAAACTGTCCAATAGGGGGCGTTGAGGCGTGTCTGTCCAATAGGGAGAGAGGCGTTGGGGCTGAGAGGTGTAACCTACATATCAACACACACTGTCTGTCCAATAGGAGAGAGTGTAACCTACATATCAATACACACCTGTCCAATAGGAGAGAGGCGTTGGGGCTGAGAGGTGTAACCTACATATCAATACACACTGTCTGTCCAATAGGAGAGAGGCGTTGGGGCTGAAGGTGTAACCTACATATCAATACACACCTGTCCAATAGGAGAGAGGCGTTAATAGGAGAGGTGTAACCTACATATCAATACACACTGTCTGTCCAATAGGAGAGAGTTGTGTAACCTACATATCAACACACACTGTCTGTCCAATAGGAGAGAGGCGTTGTGGCTGAGAGGTGTAACCTACATATCAATACACACTGTCTGTCCAATAGGAGAGGCGTTGTGGCTGAGAGGTGTAACCTACATATCAATACACACTGTCTGTCCAATAGGAGAGAGGCGTTGGGGCTGAGAGGTGTAACCTACATATCAACACACACTGTCTGTCCAATAGGAGAGGCGTTGGGGCTGAGAGGTGTAACCTACATATCAATACACACTGTCTGTCCAATGGGAGGCGTTGGGGCTGAGAGGTGTAAACCTACATATCAACACACACTGTCTGTCCAATAGGGAGAGAGGCGTTGGGGCTGAGAGGTGCAACCTACATA
This sequence comes from Oncorhynchus nerka, assembly GCF_034236695.1. Taxonomy (NCBI): domain Eukaryota; kingdom Metazoa; phylum Chordata; class Actinopteri; order Salmoniformes; family Salmonidae; genus Oncorhynchus; species Oncorhynchus nerka. The sequence continues at coordinate 225,075 of NW_027040431.1, forward strand.
TCAACACACACTGTCTGTCCAATAGGAGAGGCGTTGGGGCTGAGAGGTGTAACCTACATATCATATCATACACACTGTCTGTCCAATAGGAGAGAGGCGTTGTGGCTGAGAGGTGTAACCTACATATCAACACACACTGTCTGTCAATAGGAGAGAGGCGTTGTGTAACCTACATATCAATACACACTGTCTGTCCAATAGGAGAGAGGCGTTGGGGCTGAGAGGTGTAACCTACATATCAACACACACACTGTCTGTCCAATAGGAGAGTTGGGGCTGAGAGGTGTAACCTACATATCAACACACACTGTCTGTCCAATAGGAGAGAGGCGTTGGGGCTGAGAGGTGTAACCTACATATCAACACACACTGTCTGTCCAATAGGAGAGGCGTTGGGGCTGAGAGGTGTAACCTACATATCAATACACACTGTCTGTCCAATAGGAGAGAGGCGTTGGGGCTGAGAGGTGTAACCTACATATCAATACACACTGTCTGTCCAATAGGAGAGAGGCGTTGGGGCTGAGAGGTGTAACCTACATATCAATACACACTGTCTGTCCAATAGGAGAGAGGCGTTGTGTCTGAGAGGTGTAACCTACATATCAACACACACTGTCTGTCCAATAGGAGAGAGGTGTAACCTACATATCAACACAAACTGTCCAATAGGAGAGAGGTGTAACCTACATATCAACACACACCGTCCAATAGGAGAGAGGCGTTGGGGCTGAGAGGTGTAACCTACATATCAACACACACAAACTGTCCAATAGGAGAGAGGCGTTGGGGCTGAGAGGTGTAACCTACATATCAACACACAATAGGAGAGAGGTGTAACCTACATATCAACACAAACTGTCAATAGGAGAGGTGGTGTAACCTACCAATAGTCTGTCCAATAGAGAGGGCGTTGGGGCTGAGAGGTGTAACCTACATATCAACACACACAAACTGTCCAATAGGAGAGAGGCGTTGGGGCTGAGAGGTGTAACCTACATATCAATACACACATGTCTGTCCAATAGGAGAGGGCGTTCAACACACTGTCTGGGAGCTGAGAGGTGTAACCTACATATCAACACACACCGTCCAATAGGAGAGAGGCGTTGGGGCTGAGAGGTGTAACCTACATATCAACACACACAAACTGTCCAATAGGAGAGAGGCGTTGGGGCTGAGAGGTGTAACCTACATATCAACACACACTGTCTGTCCAATAGGAGAGAGGCGTTGGGGCTGAGAGGTGTAACCTACATATCAACACACACTGTCTGTCCAATAGGAGAGAGGTGTTGGGGCTGAGAGGTGTAACCTACATATCAATACACACTGTCTGTCCAATAGGAGAGAGGCGTTGCTGGCTGAGAGAGGCGTGTAAACTACATATCAACACACACAAACTGTCCAATAGGAGAGAGGTGAGAGGTAACCTACATATCAATACACACTGTCTGTCCAATAGGAGAGGCGTTGGAGAGGGTGTAACCTACATATCAATACACACTGTCTGTCCAATAGGGAGAGAGGTGTAACCTACATATCAATACACACTGTCTGTCCAATAGGAGAGAGGCGTTATCAATACACACTGTCTGAGAGGTGTAACCTACATATCAACACACAATAGGAGAGAGGCGTGTCTGTCCAATAGGAGTCCAATAGGAGGCGTTGGGGCTGAGAGGTGTAACCTACATATCAACACACACTGTCTGTCCAATAGGAGAGAGGCGTTTGGCTGAGAGGTAACCTACATATCAATACACACTGTCTGTCCAATAGAGAGAGGTAACCTACATATCAATGTCCAAGGAGAGGCGTTGTGTCTGAGAGGTGTAACCTACATATCAATACACACTGTCTGTCCAATAGGAGAGAGGTGTTATCAATACAAACTGTCCAATAGAGAGAGTGTGTAACCTACATATCAACACACACTGTCTGTCCAATAGGAGGCGTTGGGGCTGAGAGGTGTAACCTACATATCAACACACACTGTCTGTCCAATAGGAGAGAGTGTAACCTAACCTACATCTGTCATCAATACACACTGTCTGTCCAATAGGAGAGAGGCGTTGGGGCTGAGAGGTGTAACCTACATATCAACACACACTGTCTGTCCAATAGGAGAGAGGCGTTGTCTGTCCAATAGGAGAGGCGTTGGGCTGAGAGGTGTAACCTACATATCAACACACACTGTCTGTCCAATAGGAGAGAGGCGTTGGGGCTGAGAGGTGTAACCTACATATCAATACACACTGTCTGTCCAATAGGAGAGGCGTTGGGGCTGAGAGGTGTAACCTACATATCAATACACACTGTCTGTCCAATAGAGAGAGGCGTTGGGGCTGAGAGGTGTAACCTACATATCAACACACACTGTCTGTCCAATAGGAGAGAGGCGTTGGGGCTGAAGGTGTAACTCCATATCAATACACACTGTCTGTCCAATAGGAGAGAGGTGTAACCTGTACATATCAACACACACAAACTGTCCAATAGAGAGAGGCGTTGGGGCTGAGAGGTGTAACCTACATATCAATACACACAAACTGTCCAATAGGAGAGAGGCGTTGGGGGAGAGGTGTAACCTACATATCAACACACACTGTCTGTCCAATAGGAGAGGCGTTGTGGCTGAGAGGTGTAACCTACATATCAACACACTGTCTGTCCAATAGGAGAGAGGCGTTGGTCTGGGGAGGTGTAACCTACATATCAACACACACAAACTGTCCAATAGGAGGCGTTGGGGCTGAGAGGTGTAACCTACATATCAACACACACAAACTGTCCAATAGGAGAGAGGCGTTGGGGCTGAGAGGTGTAACCTACATATCAACACACACTGTCTGTCCAATAGGAGAGAGGTTGTGGCTGAGAGGTGTAACCTACATATCAATACACACTGTCTGTCCAATAGGAGAGGCGTTGGGGCTGAGAGGTGTAACCTACATATCAACACACACTGTCTGTCAATAGGAGAGAGGTGTAACCTACATATCAACACACACTGTCCAATAGGAGAGAGGTGTAACCTACATATCAACACACACTGTCTGTCCAATAGGAGAGGAGTGTAACCTACATATCAATACACACTGTCTGTCCAATAGGAGAGAGGTGTAACCTACATATCAATACACACTGTCTGTCCATAGGAGAGAGGTGTAACCTACATATCAACACACACTGTCTGTCCAATAGAGAGGGCGTTGTGTCTGGGAGGTGTAACCTACATATCAACACACACTGTCTGTCCAATAGGGAGAGAGGTGTTGGGGCTGAGAGGTGTAACCTACATATCAACACACACTGTCTGTCCAATAGAGAGAGCGTTGGGGCTGAGAGGTGTAACCTACATATCAACACACACTGTCTGTCAATAGGAGAGAGGCGTTGTGGCTGAGAGGTGTAACCTACATATCAATACACACTGTCTGTCCAATAGGAGAGAGGTGTTGGGGCTGAGAGGTCAACACACACTGTCTGTCCAATAGGAGAGGCGTTGGGGCTGAGAGGTGTAACCTACATATCAACACACACTGTCTGTCCAATAGAGAGAGGTGTGTAACCTACATATCAACACACACTGTCTGTCCAATAGGAGAGAGGCGTTGGGGCTGAGAGGTGTAACCTACATATCAACACACTGTCTGTCCAATAGGAGAGAGGCGTTGGGGCTGAGAGGTGTAACCTACATATCAGGAACACACACTGTCTGTCCAATAGGGGAGGCGTTGGGGCTGAGAGGTGTAACCTACATATCAATACACACTAATCAACACACACACTGTCTGTCCAATAGGAGAGAGGTGTGGGAGGTGTAACCTACATATCAACACACACTGTCTGTCAATAGGAGAGAGGCGTTGGGCTGAGAGGTGTAACCTACATATCAACACACACTGTCTGTCCAATAGAGAGGCGTTGGGGCTGAGAGGTGTAACCTACATATCAACACACACTGTCTGTCCAATAGGAGAGAGGCGTTGGGGCTGAGAGGTGTAACCTACATATCAATACACACTGTCTGTCCAATAGGAGAGAGGCGTTGGGGCTGAGAGGTGTAACCTACATA
>NW_027040431.1:229655-282548 GCF_034236695.1 Oncorhynchus nerka
TTTGTGTTGATATGTAGGTTACACCTCTCAGCCCCAACGCCTCTCTCCTATTGGACAGACAGTGTGTATTGATATGTAGGTTACACCTCTCAGCCCCAACGCCTCTCTCCTATTGGACAGACAGTGTGTATTGATATGTAGGTTACACCTCTCAGCCCCAACGCCTCTCTCCTATTGGACAGACAGTGTGTATTGATATGTAGGTTACACCTCTCAGCCCCAACGCCTCTCTCCTATTGGACAGACAGTGTGTGTTGATATGTAGGTTACACCTCTCAGCCCCAACGCCTCCTCTCCTATTGGACAGACAGTGTGTGTTGATATGTAGGTTACACCTCTCAGCCCCAACGCCTCTCCTATTGGACAGACAGTGTGTGTTGATATGTAGGTTACACCTCTCAGCCCCAACGCCTCTCCTATTGGACAGTTTGTGTGTGTTGATATGTAGGTTGCACCTCTCACACCTCTCAGCCAGTGTGTGTTGATAACGCTCTCTCCTATTGGACAGACAGTGTGTGTTGATATGTAGGTTACACCTCTCAGCCCCAACGCCTCTCTCCTATTGGACAGACAGTGTGTATTGATATGTAGGTTACACCTCTCAGCCCCAACGCCTCTCTCCTATTGGACAGACAGTGTGTGTTGATATGTAGGTTACACCTCTCAGCCCCAACGCCTCTCTCCTATTGGACAGACAGTGTGTGTTGATATGTAGGTTACACCTCTCAGCCCCAACGCCTCTCTCCTATTGGACAGACAGTGTGTGTGTTGATATGTAGGTTACACCTCTCAGCCCCAACGCCTCTCTCCTATTGGACAGTTTGTGTGTGTTGATATGTAGGTTACACCTCTCAGCCCCAACGCCTCTCTCCTATTGGACAGACAGTGTGTGTTGATATGTAGGTTACACCTCTCAGCCCCAACGCCTCTCCTATTGGACAGACAGTGTGTATTGATATGTAGGTTACACCTCTCAGCCACAACGCCTCTCTCCTATTGGACAGACAGTGTGTGTTGATATGTAGGTTACCACCTCTATTGGACAGACAGTTACACCTCTCCCAACGCCTCTCCTATTGGACAGACAGTTACACCTCTCCTATTGTGTGTTGATATGTAGGTTACACCTCTCAGCCCCAACGCCTCTCTCCTATTGGACAGACAGTGTGTGTTGATATGTAGGTTACACCTCTCTATTGGACAGCCCCAACGCCTCTCTCCTATTGGACAGTTTGTGTGTGTTGATATGTAGGTTACACCTCTCAGCTATTGGACAGTTTGTGTGTGTTGATATGTAGGTTACACCTCTCAGCCCCAACGCCTCTCTCCTATTGGACAGACAGTGTGTATTGATATGTAGGTTACCTCTCACAACGCCTCTCCTATTGGACAGACAGTGTGTGTTGATATGTAGGTTACACCTCTCAGCCCCAACGCCTCTCCTATTGGACAGACAGTGTGTGTTGATATGTAGGTTACACCTCTCAGCTCCCAACGCCTCTCTCCTATTGGACAGACAGTGTGTATTGATATGTAGGTTACACCTCTCAGCCCCAACGCCTCTCTCCCTATTGGACAGACAGTGTGTGTTGATATGTAGGTTACACCTCTGGACTATTGGACAGACAGTGTGTATTGATATGTAGGTTACACCTCTCAGCCCCAACCTCCTCTCTCCTATTGGACAGACAGTGTGTGTTGATATGTAGGTTACACCTCTCAGCCCCCAACGCCTCTCTCCTATTGGACAGACAGTGTGTGTTGATATGTAGGTTAGGTTACACCTCTCAGCCCCAACGCCTCTCCTATTGGACAGACAGTGTGTATTGATATGTAGGTTACACCTCAGCCCCAACGCCTCTCTCCTATTGGACAGTTTGTGTGTATTGATATGTAGGTTACACCTCTCAGCCCCAACGCCTCTCTCTATTGGACAGACAGTGTGTATTGATATGTAGGTTACACCTCTCAGCCCCAACAGTGTGTTGATAGACAGTGTGTGTTGATATGTAGGTTACACCTCTCAGCCCCAACGCCTCTCTCCTATTGGACAGACAGTGTGTATTGATATGTAGGTTACACCTCTCAGCCCCAACGCCTCTCCTATTGGACAGTTGTGTGTGTTGATATGTAGGTTACACCTCTCAGCCCCAACGCCTCTCTCCTATTGGACAGACAGTGTGTATTGATATGTAGGTTACACCTCTCAGCCCCAACGCCTCTCTATTGGACAGACAGTGTGTATTGATATGTAGGTTACACCTCTCAGCCCCAACGCCTCTCTCCTATTGGACAGACAGTGTGTATTGATATGTAGGTTACACCTCTCAGCCCCAACGCCTCTCCTATTGGACAGACAGTGTGTGTTGATATGTAGGTTACACCTCTCAGCCCCAACGCCTCTCTCCTATTGGACAGACAGTGTGTGTTGATATGTAGGTTACACCTCTCAGCCCCAACGCCTCTCTCCTATTGGACAGACAGTGTGTGTTGATATGTAGGTTACACCTCTCAGCCCCAACGCCTCTCCTATTGGACAGACAGTGTGTGTTGATATGTAGGTTACACCTCTCAGCCCCAACAGTGTGTATTGATATGTAGGCCTCTCTCCTATTGGACAGACAGTGTGTGTTGATATGTAGGTTACACCTCTCAGCCCCAACGCCTCTCTCCTATTGGACAGACAGTGTGTGTTGATATGTAGGTTACACCTCTCAGCCCCAACGCCTCTCTCCTATTGGACAGTTACACCTCTCTCCTATTGGACAGACAGTGTGTTGTTGATATGTAGGTTACACGCCTCTCTCTATTCAGCCCCAACGCCTCTCTCCTATTGGACAGACAGTGTGTATTGATATGTAGGTTACACCTCTCAGCCCCAACGCTCTCTCTCCTATTGGACAGCCTCTCTCCTATTGGACAGACAGTGTGTGTTGATATGTAGGTTACACCTCTCAGCCCCAACGCCTCTCTCCTATTGGACAGACAGTGTGTGTTGATATGTAGGTTACACCTCTCAGCCCCAACGCCTCTCTCCTATTGGACAGACAGTGTGTGTTGATATGTAGGTTACACCTCTCAGCCCCAACGCCTCTCCTATTGGACAGTTTGTGTGTGTTGATATGTAGGTTACACCTCTCAGCCCCAACGCCTCTCTCCTATTGGACAGACATTGATATGTTACACCTCTGCCTCTCTCCTATTGGACAGACAGTGTGTGTTGATATGTAGGTTACACCTCTCAGCCCCAACGCCTCTCCTATTGGACAGTTTGTGTGTGTTGATATGTAGGTTACACCTCTCAGCCCCAACGCCTCTCTCCTATTGGACAGACAGTGTGTGTTGATATGTAGGTTACACCTCTCAGCCCCAACGCCTCTCTCCTATTGGACAGAGTTACAGTGTGTGTTGATATGTAGGTTACACCTCTCAGCCCCAACGCCTCTCTCCTATTGGACAGACAGTGTGTGTTGATATGTAGGTTACACCTCTCAGCCCCAACGCCTCTCTCCTATTGGACAGACAGTGTGTATTGATATGTAGGTTACACCTCTCAGCCCCAACGCCTCTCCTATTGGACAGACAGTGTGTATTGATATGTAGGTTACACCTCTCAGCCCCAACGCCTCTCTCCTATTGGACAGACAGTGTGTGTTGATATGTAGGTTACACCTCTCAGCCCCAACACCTCTCTCCTATTGGACAGACAGTGTGTATTGATATGTAGGTTACACCTCTCAGCCCCAACGCCTCTCTCCTATTGGACAGACAGTGTGTGTTGATATGTAGGTTACACCTCTCAGCCCCAACGCCTCTCTCCTATTGGACAGACAGTGTGTGTTGATATGTAGGTTACACCTCTCTCCTATTGGACAGACAGTGTGTGTTGATATGTAGGTTACACCTCTCAGCCCCAACGCCTCTCTCCTATTGGACAGACAGTGTGTGTTGATATGTAGGTTACACCTCTCACACCTCTCTCCTATTGGACAGACAGTGTGTATTGATATGTAGGTTACACAACGCCTCTCCTATTGGACAGACAGTGTATTGATATGTGTTGATTGGACAGACAGTGTATTGATATGTAGGTTACACCTCTCAGCCCCAACGCCTCTCTCTATTGGACAGTTTGTGTGTGTTGATATGTAGGTTACACCTCTCAGCCCCAACGCCTCTCTCCTATTGGACAGACAGTGTGTGTTGATATGTAGGTTACACCTCTAGCCCACCTCTCTCCTATTGGACAGACAGTGTGTGTTGATATGTAGGTTACACCTCTCAGCCCCAACGCCTCTCCTATTGGACAGACAGTGTGTGTTGATATGTAGGTTACACCTCTCAGCCCCAACGCCTCTCTCCTATTGGACAGACAGTGTGTGTTGATATGTAGGTTACACCTCTCAGCCCCAACGCCTCTCTCCTATTGGACAGTTTGTGTGTGTTGATATGTAGGTTACACCTTCAGCCCCAACGCTCTCTCCTATTGGACAGACAGTGTGTGTTGATATGTAGGTTACACCTCTCAGCCCCAACGCCTCTCTCTATTGGACCTATTGGTTACACCTCTCAGCCCCAACGCCTCTCTCTTTGTGTGTTGATATGTAGGTTACACCTCTCAGCCCCAACGCCTCTCTCCTATTGGACAGTTTGTGTGTGTTGATATGTAGGTTACACCTCTCAGCCACAACGCCTCTCTCCTATTGGACAGTTTGTGTGTGTTGATATGTAGGTTACACCTCTCAGCCCCAACGCCTCTCTCCTATTGGACAGTTTGTGTGTGTTGATATGTAGGTTACACCTCTCAGCCCCAACGCCTCTCTCCTATTGGACAGTTTGTGTGTGTTGATATGTAGGTTACACCGCTCAGCCCCAACGCCTCTCTCCTATTGGACAGACAGTGTGTGTTGATATGTAGGTTACACCTCTCTCCTATTGGACAGACAGTGTGTGTTGATATGTAGGTTACACCTCTCAGCCCCAACGCCTCTCTCCTATTGGACAGACAGTGTGTATTGATATGTAGGTTACACCTCTCAGCCCCAACGCCTCTCTCCTATTGGACAGACAGTGTGTATTGATATGTAGGTTACACCTCTCAGCCACAACACCTCTCTCCTGGACAGACAGTGTGTTGATATGGACCTCTCAGACAACGCCTCTCTCCTATTGTGTATTGATATGTAGGTTACACCTCTCAGCCCCAACACCTCTCTCCTATTGGACAGACAGTGTGTATTGATATGTAGGTTACGCCTCTCTCCTATTGGACAGACAGTGTGTGTTGATATGTAGGTTACACCTCTCAGCCCCAACGCCTCTCTCCTATTGGACAGACAGTGTGTGTTGATATGTAGGTTACACCTCTCTCCTATTGGACGGTGTGTATTGATATGTAGGTTACACCTCTCTCCTATTGGACAGACAGTGTGTATTGATATGTAGGTTACACCTCTCTCCTATTGGACGGTGTGTATTGATATGTAGGTTACACCTCTCTCCTATTGGACAGACAGTGTGTATTGATATGTAGGTTACACCTCTCAGCCAAACGCCTCTCTCCTATTGGACAACGACAGTGTGTGTTGATATGTAGGTTACACCTCTCAGCCCCAACGCCTCTCTCCTATTGGACAGTCTGTGTGTGTTGATATGTAGGTTACACCTCTCAGCCCCAACGCCTCTCTCCTATTGGACAGTCTGTGTGTGTTGATATGTAGGTTACACCTCTCTCCTATTGGACAGACAGTGTGTGTTGATATGTAGGTTACACCTCTCAGCCACAACGCCTCTCTCCTATTGGACAGTTTGTGTGTTGATATGTAGGTTACACCTCTCTCCTATTGGACAGACAGTGTGTTGATATGTAGGTTACACCTCTCAGCCACAACGCCTCTCTCCTATTGGACAGTTTGTGTGTTGATATGTAGTTGCCCCAACGCCTCTCTCCTATTATGTATGTATCATATGTTACACACTCTCTCCTATTGGACAGACACCTCTCAGCCACAACGCCTCTCTCCTATTGGACAGTTTGTGTGTTGATATGTAGGTTACACCTCTCAGACACAACGCCTCTCTCCTATTGGACAGTTTGTGTGTTGATATGTAGGTTACACCTCTCTCCTATTGGACAGACAGTGTGTATTGATATGTAGGTTACACCTCTCAGCCCCAACGCCTCTCTCCTATTGGACAGACAGTGTGTATTGATATGTAGGTTACACCTCTCTCCTATTGGACAGACAGTGTGTGTTGATATGTAGGTTACACCTCTCAGCCACAACGCCTCTCTCCTATTGGACAGACAGTGTGTATTGATATGTAGGTTACACCTCTCAGCCCCAACACCTCTCTCCTATTGGACAGACAGTGTGTATTGATATGTAGGTTACACCTCTCAGCCCCAACGCCTCTCTCCTATTGGACAGACAGTGTGTATTGATATGTAGGTTACACCTCTCAGCCCCAACGCCTCTCTCCTATTGGACATACAGTGTGTATTGATATGTAGGTTACACCTCTCAGCCCCAACGCCTCTCTCCTATTGGACAGACAGTGTGTGTTGATATGTAGGTTACACCTCTCAGCCCCAACGCCTCTCTCCTATTGGACAGACAGTGTGTGTTGATATGTAGGTTACACCTCTCAGCCAAACGCCTCTCTCCTATTGGACAACGACAGTGTGTATTGATATGTAGGTTACACCTCTCAGCCCCAACACCTCTCTCCTATTGGACAGACAGTGTGTATTGATATGTAGGTTACACCTCTCTCCTATTGGACGGTGTGTATTGATATGTAGGTTACACCTCTCTCCTATTGGACAGACAGTGTGTATTGATATGTAGGTTACACCTCTCTCCTATTGGACAGACAGTGTGTGTTGATATGTAGGTTACACCTCTCAGAAACAACACCTCTCTCCTATTGGACAGACAGTGTGTATTGATATGTAGGTTACACCTCTCTCCTATTGGACAGACAGTGTGTGTTGATATGTAGGTTACACCTCTCAGAAACAACACCTCTCTCCTATTGGACAGACAGTGTGTATTGATATGTAGGTTACACCTCTCTCCTATTGGACAGACAGTGTGTATTGATATGTAGGTTACACCTCTCTCCTATTGGACAGACAGTGTGTATTGATATGTAGGTTACACCTCTCTCCTATTGGACAGACAGTGTGTATTGATATGTAGGTTACACCTCTCTCCTATTGGACAGACAGTGTGTATTGATATGTAGGTTACACCTCTCTCCTATTGGACAGACAGTGTGTATTGATATGTAGGTTACACCTCTCAGCCCCAACACCTCTCTCCTATTGGACAGACAGTGTGTATTGATATGTAGGTTACACCTCTCTCCTATTGGACAGACAGTGTGTATTGATATGTAGGTTACACCTCTCTCCTATTGGACAGACAGTGTGTATTGATATGTAGGTTACGTGTGCCTTTATTTTATTACATAGTTCTGTTCTTGTCTGTTAATGTTCTGTGTTCTGTGTTCTGTCATGTTTCATGTTCTGTGTCCTGTCATGTTTCATGTTCTGTGTTCTAGAAGACAGACAGACAGACAGACAGACAGACAGACAGACAGACAGACAGACAGACAGACAGACAGACAGACAGACAGACAGACAGACAGACAGACAGGCAGACAGGCAGACAGACAGACAGGGCCTGTATTAGCCCCTACAGACAGACAGGCAGGCAGGCAGGCTGGCAGGCAGGCAGGCAGGCAGGCAGGCACAGGGCCTGTTTTAGCCCCTACAGACAGACAGACAGACAGACAGACAGACAGACAGACAGACAGACAGACAGACATTTACATTTACATTTAAGTCATTTAGCAGACGCTCTTATCCAGAGCGACTTACAAATTGGTGCATTCACCTTATGACATCCAGTGGAACAGCCACTTTACAATAGTGCATCTAAATCTTTTAAGGGGGTGTGAGAAGGATTACTTTATCCTATCCTAGGTATTCCTTAAAGAGGTGGGGTTTCAGGTGTCTCCGGAAGGTGGTGATTGACTCCGCTGTCCTGGCGTCGTGAGGGAGTTTGTTCCACCATTGGGGGGCCAGAGCAGCGAACAGTTTTGACTGGGCTGAGCGGGAACTGTACTTCCTCAGTGGTAGGGAGGCGAGCAGGCCAGAGGTGGATGAACGCAGTGCCCTTGTTTGGGTGTAGGGCCTGATCAGAGCCTGGAGGTACTGAGGTGCCGTTCCCTCACAGCTCCGTAGGCAAGCACCATGGTCTTGTAGCGGATGCGAGCTTCAACTGGAAGCCAGTGGAGAGAGCGGAGGAGCGGGGTGACGTGAGAGAACTTGGGAAGGTTGAACACCAGACGGGCTGCGGCGTTCTGGATGAGTTGTAGGGGTTTAATGGCACAGGCAGGGAGCCCAGCCAACAGCGAGTTGCAGTAATCCAGACGGGAGATGACAAGTGCCTGTCTATTAGGCTTCCTGTGTGAGGCAGGGTCGTAGTCTGCGGATGTTGTAGAGCATGAACCTACAGGAACGGGCCACCGCCTTGATGTTAGTTGAGAACGACAGGGTGTTGTCCAGGATCACGCCAAGGTTCTTAGCGCTCTGGGAGGAGGACACAATGGAGTTGTCAACCGTGATGGCGAGATCATGGAACGGGCAGTCCTTCCCCGGGAGGAAGAGCAGCTCCGTCTTGCCGAGGTTCAGCTTGAGGTGGTGATCCGTCATCAGACAGACAGACAGACAGACAGACAGACAGACAGACAGACAGACAGACAGACAGACAGACAGGGCCTGTGTTTTAGCCCCGACAGACAGACAGACAGACAGACAGACAGACAGACAGACAGACAGACAGACAGACAGACAGACAGACAGACAGACAGACAGACAGACAGACAGACAGGGCCTGTGTTTTAGCCCCTACAGACAGACAGACGGCCTGTGTTTTAGCCCCTACAGACAGACAGACAGGGCCTGTGTTTTAGCCCCTACAGACAGACAGACAGACAGACAGACAGGGCCTGTGTTTTAGCCCCTACAGACAGACAGGGCCTGTGTTTTAGCCCCTACAGAGTGACTGACAGCCAGGGGACAGTAACACCATGCTCTGTGTCTCTGCGTTAATCCTCCCAGAGACAGCCACCCATGACATTTCATTAGTCCATTCTCTGCTGCTACTTCCTATTAAGGAGTCCTCTCTGGATCTGACAGGTCTGGAGGAAGAGGACAAAGATGTGCCCTACATAGGGGACAGTGTTCGATTAGGGGCTGGGTTAGGTGATGGGTTAGGGGCTGGGTTAGGGGCTGGGTTAGGGGCTGGGTTAGGTGTTTGGTTAGGAGCTGGGCTAGGGGCTGGGCTAGGGAATGGGTTAGGAGCTGGGTTAGGGGCTGGGTTAGGGGCTGGGTTAGGGTCTGGGTTAGGGGCTGGGTTAGGGGCTGGGTTAGGTGTTTGGTTAGGAGCTGGGCTAGGGGCTGGGCTAGGGAATGGGTTAGGAGCTGGGTTAGGGGCTGGGTTAGGGGCTGGGTTAGGGTCTGGGTTAGGGGCTGGGCTGGGTTAGGAGCTGGGTTAGGGGCTGGGTTAAGTGCTAGGTTAGGGGCTGGGATAGGGAATGGGTTAGGGGCTGGGCTAGGAGCTGGGATAGGGGATGGGTTAGGTGTTTGGTTAGGAGCTGGGCTAGGGGCTGGGCTAGGGAATGGGTTAGGAGCTGGGTTAGGGGCTGGGTTAGGGGCTGGGATAGCTGGGGAATGGGTTAGGGGCTGGGTTTGTTTCTGGGTTGGGGCTGGGTGCTGGGTTAGGGGCTGGGCTGGGTGCTGGGTTGGGTTAGGGGCTGGGTGCTGGGTTAGGGGCTGGGTTAGGGTCTGGGTTGGGAGATGAGTTAGGGGCTGGGTTAGGGGCTGGGTGCTGGGTTAGGGGCTGGGTTAGGGGCTGGGTGCTGGGTTAGGGGCTGGGTTAGGGGCTGGGCGCTGGGTTAGGGGCTGGGTTAGGGGCTGAGTTAGGGAAGGGCTAGGTTGGTGGCTGGGTTAGGAGCTGGGTTAGGGGCTGGGTTAAGTGCTGGGTTAGGGGCTGGGCTAGGAGCTGGGTTAGGTGTTTGGTTAGGAGCTGTGCTAGGGGCTGGGCTAGGGAATGGGTTAGGAGCTGGGTTAGGGGCTGGGTTAGGGGCTGGGATAGGGAATGGGTTAGGGGCTGGGCTAGGAGCTGGGTTAGGGGATGGGTTAGGTGTTTGGTTAGGAGCTGTGCTAGGGGCTGGGCTAGGGAATGGGTTAGGGGCTGGGTTAGGGGCTGGGTTAGAAGATGGGTTAGAGGCTGGGTAGCACCTCTGTCTCTCATTCTCTGTCACCAGAGATATTGGACTGAGTCGGTAGGGTCCTAGTCTTCACATGTTATATCTGTCTTTATGTCCTAGTCTATATCTGTCTGTATGTCCTAGTCTATATCTGTCTGTATGTCCTAGTCTATATCTATATGCATGTCCTAGTCTTCACATGTTATATCTGTCTTTATGTCCTAGTCTATATCTGTCTGTATGTCCTAGTCTATATCTGTCTGTATGTCCTAGTCTATATCTATATGCATGTCCTAGTCTTCACATGTTATATCTGTCTTTATGTCCTAGTCTATATCTGTCTGTATGTCCTAGTCTATATCTATCTGCATGTCCTAGTCTATATCTGTCTGTATGTCCTAGTCTTCACATGTTATATCTATCTGTATGTCCTAGTCTATATCTATCTGCATGTCCTAGTCTATATCTGTCTGTATGTCCTAGTCTATATCTATCTGCATGTCCTAGTCTATATATATCTGTATGTCCTAGTCTATATCTATCTGTATGTCCTAGTCTATATCTATCTGTATGTCCTAGTCTATATCTATCTGTATGTCCTAGTCAATATCTGTCTGCATGTCCTAGTCTATATCTATCTGCATGTCCTAGTCTTCACATGTTATATCTGTCTTTATGTCCTAGTCTATATCTGTCTGTATGTCCTAGTCTATATCTGTCTGCATGTCCTAGTCTATATCTATCTGTATGTCCTAGTCTATATCTATCTGTATGTCCTAGTCTATATCTATCTGTATGTCCTAGTCTATATCTGTCTGTATGTCCTAGTCTATATCTATCTGTATGTCCTAGTCTATATCTATCTGTATGCCCTAGTCTATACCTGTCTGTATGTCCTAGTCTATATCTATCTGCATGTCCTAGTCTATATCTATCTGTATGTCCTAGTCTATATCTGTCTGTATGTCCTAGTCTATATCTATCTGCATGTCCTAGTCTATATCTATCTGTATGTCCTAGTCTATATCTGTCTGTATGTCCTAGTCATCCCCAACTGTATGTTGGTCCTAGAATACTGTTATGGAGGTTTACTCTCTCTCCGTCTCCCTCTCACCCCCGTCTCTCTCTCTCTCTCTCTCTCTCTCTCTCTCTCTCTCTCTCTCCTCTCTCTGTCTCTCTAGTCTCTCTCTCTCTCTCTCTCTCTCTCCATCCCTCTCTCTCCTCTCTCTCTCTCTCTCTCTCTCTCTCTCCCTCTCTCTCCCTCCCTCTCGCTCTCTCCCTCCCTCCCTCTCTCTCTCTCTCCAGTGTTACATGTTCCACATGTACGTGGGCGTACGGGCAGGAGGGGGCATCGGTGACCAGATCGAGGATCCAGCGGGTGATGAGTATGAGATCTACAGGATCATCTTCGACATCACCTTCTTCTTCTTCGTCATCGTCATCCTCCTGGCCATCATCCAGGGTGAGGAGGGTTTGGCTGTTTACGTCAGGACAGTACTGACTGTCTCCATGATGTCTAGTATTACTGACTGGGCTGTGTTGTCTGTCCAGGACAGGACTGACTGTCTCTGTCTCCATGATGTCTAGTATTACTGACTGGGCTGTACTGACTGTCTCTGTCTCCATGATGTCTAGTATTACTGACTGGGCTGTACTGACTGTCTCTGTCTCCATGATGTCTAGTATTACTGACTGGGCTGTACTGACTGTCTCTGTCTCCATGATGTCTAGTATTACTGACTGGGCTGTACTGACTGTCTCTGTCTCCATGATGTCTAGTATTACTGACTGGGCTGTACTGACTGTCTCTGTCTCCATGATGTCCTCATAACTTTGAGCCTTGGGTTCTTCTTCTCTCTCTCTCGACCAGGTCTGATAATTGATGCGTTTGGAGAACTGAGAGATCAGCAGGAGCAGGTGAAGGAGGATATGGAGGTACGTACTCAGAGCTGTGTGTGTGTGTGTGTGTGTGTGTGTGTGTGTGTGTGTGTGTGTGTGTGTGTGTGTGTGTCTGTGTGTGTGTCTGTGTGTGTGTGTGTCTGTGTGTGTGTCTGTGTGTGTGTGTGTCTGTGTGTGTGTCTGTGTGTGTCATTGTTTCAAACTGCCAAAGCACATGATTGTAAAACACAACGCTGAAACAGAGACTAGTTAAACAGGTCGTCATATCCCCACAACGCTGAAACAGAGACTAGTTAAACAGGTCGTCATATCCCCACAACGCTGAAACAGAGACTAGTTAAACAGGTCGTCATATCCCCACAACGCTGAAACAGAGACTAGTTAAACAGGTCTTCATATCCCCACAGTGCTGAAACAGAGACTAGTTAATACAGGCTGAAACAGAGACTAGTAGAGACAGTTATCATATTCCCACAACGCTGAAACAGAGACAGAGACATATTCCCACAACGTGAAACAGAGACTAGTTAAACAGGTCGTCATATCCGCTGAAACAGAGACTAGTTAAACGCTGAGACAGAGACTAGTTAAACAGGTCATCATATTCCCACAACGCTGAAACAGAGACTAGTTAAACATATCCCCACAACGCTGAAACAGAGACTAGTTAAACAGGTCATCATATCCCCACAACGCTGAGACTAGGTAAACAGCTCGTCATATTCCCACAACGCTGAAACAGAGACTAGTTAAACAGGTCGTCATATCCCCACAACGCTGAAACAGAGACTAGTTAAACAGCTCGTCATATTCCCACAGTGATGAGAAAACAGAGAATGGGAATGTGTCATTGTGAAAACAGTTAGTCATATTCCCACAGTGCTTTAACAGAGACAATCCTAGTTTAACAGTTAGTCATGGCCTCTCAAGTGTCTCAGCGGTCTAAGGCACTGCATCGCTGTGTTGCGGCGTCACTACAGCCTGGGGTTCGATCCCTGACCGTGTCACGACCGGCCGTGACCTGGAGTCCCATAGGGCGGCGCACAATTGGCCCAGCGTCGTCCGGTTTAGGGGAGGGTTTGGCCCAGCGTCTTCCGGGTTAGGGGAGGGTTTGGCTCAGCGTCGTCCGGGTTAGGGGAGGGTTTGGCCCAGCATCGTCCGGGTCAGGGGAGGGTTTGGCCCAGCGTCGTCCGGGTTAGGGGAGGGTTTGGCCCAACATCGTCCGGGTCAGGGGAGGGTTTGGCCCAGCATCTTCCGGTTTAGGGGAGGGTTTGGCCCAGCGTCTTCCGGGTTATGGGAGGGTTTGGCTCAGCGTCGTCCGAGTTAGGGGAGGGTTTGGCCCAGCATCGTCCGGGTCAGGGGAGGGTTTGCCCAGCATCGTCCGGGTCAGGGGAGGGTTTGGCCCAGCATCGTCCAGGTCAGGGGTGGGTTTGGCTCAGCGTCGTCCGGGTTAGGGGAGGGTTTGGCCCAGCGTCGTCCGGGTTAGGGGAGGGTTTGGCCCAGCGTCGTCCGGGTTAGGGGAGGGTTTGGGCTTTACTTGGCTCATCGCGTTCTAGCTACACCTTGTGGCGGACCGGGCGCCTGCAAGCTGACCCCGGTCGTCAGTTGAACAGTGTTTCCTCTGACACTTTGTTGCGGCTGGCTTCCGGATTAAGCGGGCAGTGTGTTAAGAAGCAGCGCGGCTTGGCGGGTCATGTTTCGGGCAGGACTCATAACTCGACCTTCGACATCTCCCGAGCCTGTTGGAGAGTTACAGCGATGAGACAAGACAGGGAGCCTGGCTGATATGGTGGCTGATCTCTCAGAGGGTCTTCTGAGGACAACAACAACAACAAACAGTGTCTCTGATGAGGATCAACAGCTCGTCCTCGGAAGAACACTGGAGGAACTAAGTTCAGATGTTACTCAACAGCTAAAGGGGAGATAATATTATGGGATGTTCAGGATTACTGTTACAGGACACTAGTATCCTCAAGACACTGTTAGCCCATGGCTAAACAGGAGAGAGAGAGTCAGGACAATGATAGCCTGCAGGACCAATCTGCATGCTGAACAGTGTGTATAAATATGTTTGCATCCCAAATAACACCCTATTCCCTTTATAGTGCACTACTTTCAACTAGAGCCCTATAGGCCATAATCAAAAGTAGTGCACTACATAGGGATTAGGGTGCCGTTTGGGAAAGCATCCATGGACACAAGGGCTGGATGACTCCTAGTCGTAGGGAGGAGAGGTAAAGCAGAAATGATTGATTGTATTGTCAGCTGAAGGGCTCTTGACTGGTTATGTTAAAACTAACTCATCTGACAGGAAAATCATAACTGCTATCTGACACCAGGAGTTCTCTAACCTCTCATTGGGACCCCCCAGACCTTTCACTATTTAGTTGTATCTCTGAATTATCTCACCTGATTGACCTATTGAAAGGGGCTTGATGATTCGTTGACCAGTTGAATCAGGTGAGTTAGCTGTGGAATAGATAAATACATGGAACTGTTGGGAGTCCTGAGGTTTGGAGAACGCCTGGGGACCTGAGGAAAGGTTGGAGAACGTCTGGGGACCTGAGGAAAGGTTGGAGAACGTCTGGGGACCTGAGGAAAGGTTGGAGAACATCTGGGGGTTCTGAGGATAGGTTGGAGAACGTCTGGGGTCCTGAGGAGAGGTTGGAGAACGTCTGGGGTCCTGAGGAGAGGTTGGAGAATGTCTAGGGACCCGAGGAGAGGTTGGAGAACGTCTGGAGGTCCTGAGGAGACATTGGAGAACGTCTAGGGACCAGAGGAGAGGTTTGAGAACGTCTAGGGACCAGAGGAGACGTTGGAGAACATCTGGGGGTCCTGAGGAGAGGTTGGAGAAAGTCTAGGGACCAGGGGAGATGTTGGAGAACCACTGTCTTATACAGTCTGATGCTCTGGATCCCTCATTGTAGATTTTGGTTATAGACTTAAACACTGGTGTTGGAAATTCAAAATGAGATGAATCTGAGCCGTGTTGAGAGACATGTAGAGAGATGAGGTCGGCTGGCAGCATCACATAAAGACTTGTCTTTCTCTTGCAGACCAAATGCTTCATCTGCGGAATAGGAAACGACTACTTTGACACAGTACCTCACGGCTTCGAAACCCACACACTGCAGGAGCACAACTTGGCCAACTATCTGTGAGTAGAGCCATACGTCCACCCTGTCATCTCCAGTCAGTGTCCAGAGTCTGTCAGAGACATACGTCCCCTCTGTCATCTCCAGTCAGTGTCCAGAGTCTGTCAGAGACAAATGTCCCCCCTGTCATCTCCAGTCAGTGTCCAGAGTCTGTCAGAGGGGACAGGGTTATGAGGTTTAGTTTACTACTGTGTCCTCTTCCCCCTCCACCCTCTCTTTAATGTTGTGTTGTTGGTTCTGCAGAACCGCTAGAGTGAAAAGGAGCGGGGAGAGGGGCCAGAACCGCTAGAGTGAAAAGGAGTGGGGAGAGGGGGCAGAACCGCTAGAGTGAAAAGGAGTGGGGAGAGGGGGCAGAACCGCTAGAGTGAAAAGGAGTGGGGAAAAGGAGGGGCAGAAGAACCGCTAGAGTGAAAAGGAGTGGGGAGAGGGGGCAGAACCGCTAGAGTGAAAAGGAGTGGGGGAGAGGGGGTAGAACCGCTAGAGTGAAAAGGAGTGGGGAGAGGGGCAGAACCGCTAGAGTGAAAGGAGTGGGGAGAGGGGGAAGAACCGCTAGAGTGAAAAGGAGTGAAAAGTGAAAAGTGGGGAGAGGGGCAGAACCGCTAGAGTGAAAAGGAGTGGGGAGAGGGGGCAGAACCGCTAGAGTGAAAAAGGAGTGGGGAGGAGTGGGGGGGGCAGAACCGCTAGAGTGAAAAGGAGTGGGGAGAGGGGGCAGAGGGGGCAGAACCGCTAGAGTGAAAAGGAGTGGGGAGAGGGGGTAGAACCGCTAGAGGGAAAAGGAGTGGGGAGAGTGGACAGAACCGCTAGAGTGAAAAGGAGTGGGGATAGGGGCAGAACCGATAGAGTGAAAAGGAGAGGGGGCAGAACCGCTAGAGTGAAAAGTGGGGGAGAGGGGCAGAACCGCTAGAGTGAAAAGGAGTGGGGAGAGGGGACAGAACCGCTAGAGTGAAAAGGAGTGGGGAGTGGGCAGAACCGCTAGAGTGAAAAGAGGGGACAGAACCGCTAGAGTGAAAAGGAGTGGGGAGAGGGGGGACAGAATGTCTTCCGCTGATGGAGTGAAAAGGAGTGAGAGGGGCAGAACCGCTAGAGTGAAAAGGATGGGGAATCTGAAGGACATGTCTTCCTGTTGGGTTTGTGATGGGGAGAGGGACAAATCTTCCTGTCAGTTTTTTGTTTTTTGATGTTAACTCTACATGTCTTCCTGTTGGGTTTGTGATGGGGTATGAAACTATCTGACTGAAGTGATGTTGTTACATGTCTTCCTGTTGGGTTTGTGATCGGGTATGAAACTAATGTCTTCCTGTTGGGTTTGTGATGGGGTATGAAACTATCTCTGAAGTGATGTTAACTCTACATGTCTTCCTGTTGGGTTTGTGATGGGGTAGAAACTATCTGACTGATGTTAACTCTACATGTCTTCCTGTTGGGTTTGTGATGGGGTATGAAACTATCTGACTGAAGTGATGTTAACTCTACATGTCTTCCTGTTGGGTTTGTGATGGGGTATGAAACTATCTGACTGAAGTGATGTTAACTCTAAATGTCTTCCTGTTGGGTTTGTGATGGGGTATGAAACTATCAGTCTGACTGAAGTGCTGTTAACTCTACATGTCTTCCTGTTGGGTTTGTGATGGGGTATGAAACTATCTGACTGAAGTGATGTTAACTCTAAATGTCTTCCTGTTGGGTTTGTGATGGGGTATGAAACTATCATCTGACTGAAGTGTCATGTCTTCCTGTTGGGTTTGTGATGAAGTGCTGTTAACTCTACATGTCTTCCTGTTGGGTTTGTGATGGGGTATGAAACTATCTGACTGAAGTGATGTTAACTCTACATGTCTTCCTGTTGGGTTTGTGATGGGGTATGAAACTATCTGACTGAAGTGATGTTAACTCTAAATGTCTTCCTGTTGGGTTTGTGATGGGGTATGAAACTATCTGACTGTCTGAAGTGATGTTAACTCTACATGTCTTCCTGTTGGGTTTGTGATGGGGTATGAAACTATCTGACTGAAGTGATGTTAACTCTACATGTCTTCCTGTTGGGTTTGTGATGGGGTATGAAACTATCTGACTGAAGTGATGTTAACTCTACATGTCTTCCTGTTGGGTTTGTGATGGGGGTATGAAACTATCTGACTGAAGTGATGTTAACTCTAAATGTCTTCCTGTTGCGTTTGTGATGGGGTATGAAACTATCTGACTGACTGAAGTGATGTTAACTCTACATGTCTTCCTGTTGGGTTTGTGATGGGGTATGAAACTATCTGACTGAAGTGATGTTAACTCTACATGTCTTCCTGTTGGGTTTGTGATGGGGTATGAAACTATCTCTAAATGTCTTCCTGTTGGGTTTGTGATGGGGTATGAAAAACTGAAGTGATGTTAACTCTAAATGTCTTCCTGTTGGGTTTGTGATGGGGTATGAAACTGAAGTGATGTTAAAATGTCTTCCTGTTGGGTTTGTGATGGGGTATGAAACTATCTGACTGAAGTGATGTTAACTCTAAATGTCTTCCTGTTGGGTTTGTGATGGGGTATGAAACTATCTGACTGAAGTGATGTTAACTCTACATGTCTTCCTGTTGGGTTTGTGATGGGGTATGAAACTATCTGACTGAAGTGATGTTAACTCTACATGTCTTCCTGTTGGGTTTGTGATGGGGTATGAAACTATCTGACTGAAGTGATGTTAACTCTAAATGTCTTCCTGTTGGGTTTGTGATGGGGTATGAAACTCATCTGACTGAAGTGATGTTAACTCTACATGTCTTCCTGTTGGGTTTGTGATGGGGTATGAAACTAATCTGACTGTTTTTTGTGATGTTAACTCTACATGTCTTCCTGTTGGGTTTGTGATGGGGTATGAAACTATCTGACTGAAGTGATGTTAACTCTACATGTCTTCCTGTTGGGTTTGTGATGGGGTATGAAACTATCTGACTGAAGTGATGTTAACTCTACATGTCTTCCTGTTGGGTTTGTGATGGGGTATGAAACTATCTGACTGAAGTGATGTTAACTCTACATGTCTTCCTGTTGGGTTTGTGATGGGGTATGAAACTATCTGACTGAAGTGATGTTAACTCTACATGTCTTCCTGTTGGGTTTGTGATGGGGTATGAAACTATCTGACTGAAGTGATGTTAACTCTACATGTCTTCCTGTTGGGTTTGTGATGGGGTATGAAACTATCTGACTGAAGTGATGTTAACTCTACATGTCTTCCTGTTGGGTTTGTGATGGGGTATGAAACTATCTGACTGAAGTGATGACTCAAATGTCTTCCTGTTGGGTTTGATGTCATAACATAGGGTCTATAAGGAAGTGATGTCTCTAGGGTCCATGTCTTCCTGTTAGGGTTTGTGATGGGGTATGAAACTAACCCTAAATGTCTTCCTGTTGGGTTTGTGATAGGGTATGAGGGTCTCATGTCTAGGGTCCTGTAGGGTTTGTGATGGGGTATATATGGTCTATACTGAAGTGATGTTAACTCTACATGTCTTCCTGTTGGGTTTGTGATGGGGTATGAAACTAACTCTAAATGTCCTGTTGGGTTTGTGATGGGGTTCCCTGTTGGGTTTGTGATATGGTCCATAGGGTCTGATAAACTCTAAATGTCTTCCTGTTGGGTTTGTGATAGGGTATGAAACTATCCTGAAGTGATGTTAACTCTAAATGTCTTCCTGTTGGGTTTGTGATAGGGGTATGAAACTATCTGACTGAAGTGATGTTAACTCTACATGTCTTCCTGTTTTTCCCATCACTACAATGGTATTCCTGGGGTTTTGCCCTCCAGCTTCTTTGTGATGTATCTCATTAACAAAGATGAACATACGAACCAGAAAGAGAACCACAGGCCAGAAAGAGAACCATTTAACCTCCAGGGAAAAGACTACAAGTCTCAGGTTTACACCAGATACAACCAAATGGCCCCCTATTCAAAAAGAGAACCATTTAAGAAATGCACTACAAACTTTTGACCAGGGTTCATGAGTCCAAAGGGTCTATATATAAGAGAACCATTTCCACAGGGTCCAGAAAGAGGGTCCATAGGGTCCATAGGGTCAAACCAGAAGGGTCCACAGGGTCCAAACCAGAAAGGAACCATTTAACCTCCAGGGAAATGAGGGCCAGAAAGAGAAGGGTCCAGGGTCCATGAGGGTCCATAGGGCCCAACCCCAGGGAAATAGGGCCCATCCAGGGTTCAACCAGAAAGGGTCCATAGGGCCCATAGGGTCTATAGGGTTCATAGGGTCTATAGGGTCCATAGGGTCTATAGGGTCCAGAAAGAGTCCATTTAGGGTCTATAGGGTTCATAGGGTCCATAGGGTCTATAGGGTCCATAGGGTTCATAGAGTCCATAGGGTTCATAGGGTCCATAGGGCCCTAGTCAAATGTCCAGGAAATGTGCACTATAAAGGGAATAGGGTGTGATTTTAGGACTACAAACAAAAGAAACGTTTCCCTCCCATCACTACTCACACAACAATGGTATTCCTCCCCAGGGGTTAAGCTCTGACTCTGCATCTCAGAAAGGAGAAAACACCTGTATCGTTTCATCACCAGCATTATGCCCCAGAAAGTCACCATCTAACCTGAACAAACACTTAGATTTGTAGAAAATAGAATAATTTAACCTCCAGGGAAATGACTACAACACATACGAACCAGAAAGAGAACCATTTAACCTCCAGGGAAATGACTACAACAGATACGAACCAGAAAGAGAACCATTTAACCTCCAGGGAAATGACTACGAACCAAAAAGAGAACCATTTAACCCCAGGGAAATGACTACAAACCAGAAAGAGAACCATTTAACCCCAGGGAAACTGACATACAACACATACAGGGAAATGAACCAGAAAGAGAACCATTTAACCCCAGGGAAATGACTACAAACCAGAAAGAGAACCATTTAACCCCAGGGAAAATGACTACAAACCAGAAAGAGAACCATTTAACCCCAGGGAAATGACTACGAACCAAAAAGAGAACCATTTAACCCCAGGGAAATGACTACAAACCAGAAAGAGAACCATTTAACCCCAGGGAAATGACTACAAAACATACAAACCAGAAAGAGAACCATTTAACCTCCAGGGAAATGACTACAAACCAGAAAGAGAACCATTTAACCCCAGGAAATGACTACAAACCAGAAAGAGAACCATTTTTAACCTCCAGGGAAATGACTACAACACATACAAACCAGAAAGAGAACCATTTAACCCCAGGGAAATGACTACAAACCAGAAAGAGAACCATTTAACCCCAGGGAAATGACTACAAACCAGAAAGAGAACACATACAAACCAGAAAGAGAACCATTTAACCTCCAGGGAAATGACTACGAACCAGAAAGAGAACCATTTAACCTCCAGGGAAATGACTACAAACCAGAAAGAGAACCATTTAACCCCAGGGAAATGACTACGAACCAGAAAGAGAACCATTTAACCTCCAGGGAAATGACTACAAACCAGAAAGAGAACCATTTAACCCCAGGGAAATGACTACAAACCAGAAAGAGAACCATTTAACCCCAGGGAAATGACTACAGGGAAATGACTACAAACCAGAAAGAGAACCATTTAACCCCAGGGAAATGACTACAAACCAAAAGAGAACCATTTAACCCCAGGGAAAATGACTACAAACCAGAAAGAGAACCATTTAACCCCAGGGAAATGACTACAAACCAGAAAGAGAACCATTTAACCTCCAGGGAAATGACTACAAACCAGAAAGAGAACCATTTAACCCCAGGGAAATGACTACAAACCAGAAAGAGAACCATTTAACCCCAGGGAAATGACTACAAACCAGAAAGAGAACCATTTAACCCCAGGGAAATGACTACAAACCAGAAAGAGAACCATTTAACCCCAGGGAAATGACTACAAACCAGAAAGAGAACCATTTAACCCCAGGGAAATGACTACAAACCAGAAAGAGAACCATTTAACCCCAGGGAAATGACTACAAACCAGAAAGAGAACCATTTAACCCCAGGGAAATGACTACAAACCAGAAAGAGAACCATTTAACCCCAGGGAAATGACTACAACACATACAAACCAGAAAGAGAACCATTTAACCTCCAGGGAAATGACTACAAACCAGAAAGAGAACCATTTAACCCCAGGGAAATGACTACAAACCAGAAAGAGAACCATTTAACCCCAGGGAAATGACTACAAACCAGAAAGAGAACCATTTAACCTCCAGGGAAATGACTACAAACAGAAACACTACAAACCAGAAAGAGAACCATTTAACCCCAGGGAAATGACTACAAACCAGAAAGAGAACCATTTAACCCCAGGGAAATGACTACAAACCAGAAAGAGAACCATTTAACCCCAGGGAAATGACTACAAACCAGAAAGAGAACCATTTAACCCCAGGGAAATGACTACAAACCAGAAAGAGAACCATTTAACCCCAGGGAAATGACTACAAACCAGAAAGAGAACCATTTAACCCCAGGGAAATGACTACAACACATACAAACCAGAAAGAGAACCATTTAACCCCAGGGAAATGACTACAAACCAGAAAGAGAACCATTTAACCCCAGGGAAATGACTACAAACCAGAAAGAGAACCATTTAACCCCAGGAAATGACTACAAACCAGAAAGAGAACCATTTAACCCAGGGAAATGACTACAAACCAGAAAGAGAACCATTTAACCCCAGGGAAATGACTACAAACCAGAAAGATAACCATTTAACCCCAGGGAAATGACTACAAACCAGAAAGAGAACCATTTAACCCCAGGAAATGACTACAAACCAGAAAGAGAACCATTTAACCCCAGGGAAATGACTACAAACCAGAAAGAGAACCATTTAACCCCAGGGAAATGACTACAAACCAGAAAGAGAACCATTTAACCCCAGGGAAATGACTACAAACCAGAAAGAGAACCATTTAACCCCAGGGAAATGACTACAAACCAGAAAGAGAACCATTTAACCCCCAGGGAAATGACTACAAACCAGAAAGAGAACCATTTAACCCCCAGGGAAATGACTACAAACCAGAAAGAGAACCATTTAACCCCAGGGAAATGACTACGACACATACGAAGACTCCATAAAGACTAATCTCCAGATGCCGTAGGCCTCATTTGTGCAGGTTATCATGTTCATTGCGCCTTAGTGAAGTTACCGAATGTTAGTAGAGAGACCATTGACTTGTGACTGTAGAGGTAATGTAGAGGTAATGCAGAAGTAATGTAGAGGTAATGTAGCGATAATGTAGATGTAATGTAGAGGGAATGTATCGGTAATGTAGAGGCAATGTAGAGGGAATGTAGAGGCAGTGTAGAGGTAATGTAGAGGGTAATGTAGATGACAATGTAGCGGTAATGTAGAGGTAGTGTAGAGGCAATGTAGAGGTAATGTAGAGGCCATGTAGAGGTCATGTAGAGGCAATGTAGAGGTCATGTAAAGGTACATTGTCCTGGATGGTGGACATCTAATCACTACTTGTTATATATTAAATCAACTGTCTGATACCCTTCCCTCCCTTTCCTCCCTCCCTCCCCCTTCCCTCCTTTCCTCCCTCCTCCCTCCTCCCCCCTTCCCTCCCTTTCCTCCCCCTTCCCTCCCTTTCCTCCCTCCCCCTTCCCTCCCTTTCCTCCCTCCCTCCCTCCCTTTCCTCCCCTCCCCCCCTTCCCTCCCTTTCCTCCCCTCCCTCCCTTTCCCTTCCCTCCCCTCCCCTCCCTCCCCCCTTTCCCTCCCCTCCCTTTCCTCCCCCCTTTCCTCCCCTCCCCTCCCCCTTCCCTTTCCTCTCCTCCCTCCCCCCTCTCTACCCCCCCCCCCTCCCCTCCCCCAGGAGTCGTATGTGGAAGATGTACCAGGAACGGTGTTGGGAATTCTTCCCTGCCGGAGACTGTTTCCGCAAACAATACGAAGACCAGCTCAACTGATTCATGAATCAACTGATCAATTCAACTGACTACTGATCAGCTGATCTATTGATCCAGATGCAGAGACTCGTCCTTTCTTACTGATCAATGTGAAAGGGGCTGTTTCGTCACCTTCCTTCGTCAGCTAGCCCCCCCCCCGTGCTGTTTGGAAAGCTTTCCAGACACTGTACATAATAATATAATGACTAGTCAACTGTATAATGTCCTTCCTGGGTGCGTTTGGAACACAGGGCTGTGTTTTGACTTTGAGGACTTAATGCTTCATCTATACATTTGCTTTTAATAATTCCACATTGATGACAAGCGAACTAAATGATTGGAGGGGAGATGGGGGGGGGGGGGACACTGAAGAAAAAGGGGGGAGAAAAAAAGGACTCAAACCAAACTGCTTTGTGGGACGTGCTTCTCCAGAGAACACATGAATGAATAAAGGCTGTTGCTCGTCCTCTACGCCTCAGGAATGACAGGATGTACAGTACTGTACAGGAGATGAAGGGCCAGCGGATGGAGAGGGTGGACAGTACTGTACGGTACATACAGGAGGCCCAGCGGATGGAGAGGGTGGACCGAGGCGGGACATGATGAGGGAACAGTGCCTTACCAAGCCGGGTCTGAGCAGAGCTATGCAAGATGGAGGAAAGAGGAAGGAATCAGCAACACGTCAGCACATCATGTGGAGACTGATACACGGGGGCTGATGTTTCTGACATTAACGATGGGAGGCTGTGTGTGTGTGTGTGTGTGGAGACTGATACACGGGGGCTGATGTTTCTGACGTAACGATGGGAGGCTGTGTGTGTGTGTGTGTGTGTGTGTGTGTGTGTGTGTGTGTGTGTGTGGAGACTGATACACGGGGGCTGATGTTTCTGACGTAACGATGGGAGGCTGTGTGTGTGTGTGTGTGTGTGTGTGTGTGTGTGTGTGTGTGTGTGTGTGTGTGTGTGTGTGTGTGGAGACTGATACACGGGGGCTGATGTTTCTGACGTAACGATGGGAGGCTGTGTGTGTGTGTGTGTGTGTGTGTGTGTGTGTGTGTGTGTGTGTGTGTGTGTGTGTGTGTGTGTGTGAGTGGTGTGTCTCGGAGACAGCGTGGACGGAGTGTGTGTGTGTGTGTGTGTGTGTGTGTGTGTGTGTGTGTGTGTGTGTGTGTGTGAGTGGTGTGTCTCGGAGACAGCGTGGACGGGTGTGTGTGTGTTGGAGATAAGACAAGGAGGAAGGATGATAGAGAGTGAAGGAGGGAGGGAGGGGGAGAGAGAAAGAGAGAGAGAAGGAGGAAGGATGATAGAGAGTGAAGGAGGGAGGGAGGGAGGGGGAGAGAGAAAGAGAGAGAGAAGGGAGGGGGGGGGAGGGAGGGAGAAAGTGGAGGAGGGGAGGAGGGAGGGAGGGATGAGAGGGTGAAGGAGGGAGAGAGAGAGAGGATGAGAGGGTGAAGGAGGGAGAGAGAGAAGGATGAGAGGGTGAAGGAGGAGAGAGAGAGAAGGATGAGAGGTGAAGGAGGGAGAGAGAGAGAGAAGGATGAGAGGGTGAAGGAGGGAGAGAGAGAGAAGGATGAGAGGGTGAAGGAGGGAGAGAGAGAGAAGGATGAGAGGGTGAAGGAGGAGAGAGAGAAGGATGAGAGGGTGAAGGAGGGAGAGAGAGAGAAGGATGAGAGAGTGAAGGAGGGAGAGAGAGAGAAGGGATGAGAGGGTGAAGGAGGGAGAGAGAGAGAAGGATGAGAGGGTGAAGGAGGGAGAGAGAGAGAAGGATGAGAGGGTGAAGGAGGGAGAGAGAGAGAAGGATGAGAGGGTGAAGGAGGGAGAGAGAGAGAAGGATGAGAGGGTGAAGGAGGGAGAGAGAGAGAAGGATGAGAGGGTGAAGGAGGGAGAGAGAGAGAAGGATGAGAGGGTGAAGGAGGGAGAGAGAGAGAAGGATGAGAGGGTGAAGGAGGGAGAGAGAGAAGGATGAGAGGGTGAAGGAGGGAGGAGAGAGAGAAAGAAGGATGAGAGGGTGAAGGAGGGAGAGAGAGAGACAAACCAAAATGTTTTGAGAATGAGGGTATATTTAGGTGGGAGAGTAAATTACAGAGAAGGATCTATAGTATTTATGAAGGAAGAGAGTAAAGAAGGATGAGAGAATACTCTATAGTATTTATGTGGAGGGAGAGAGACCAGCCCAGAAAGGATGATTTAGGGTGAAGGAGGGAGAGAGAGTTCAGAATACTCAAACATCTCAGAAAAATTCAATATCAGCCCAGTTATCATTTATGTTTATTATGCAAGTTCTATAGTTATGTGTTGTGGGCTTTGGTGTAAGACCATGCCCAGAATACTTATAGTATTTAGCTAAATAAATTACAGACCATCGGCCCAGAATACTCTATAGTATTTATTGTTGTCTTTGTCATTTAAAACCAAAATAGTATTTATTTTGTCTAGGTTTAAGATCGGCCCAGAATTTCATATATTTATGTGTTGTGGGCTTTGGTGTAAATTACAAACCATCAGCCCAGAATACTCTATAGTATTTATGTGTTGTGGGCTACAGAGTAAATTACAGACCATCGGCCCAGAATACTCTATAGTATTTATGTGTTGTGGGCTACAGAGTAAATTACAGACCATCAGCCCAGAATACTCTATAGTATTTATGTGTTGTGGGCTACAGAGTAAATTACAGACCATCAGCCCAGAATACTCTATAGTATTTATGTGTTGTGGGCTACAGAGTAAATTACAGACCATCAGCCCAGAATACTCTATAGTATTTATGTGTTGTGGGCTACAGAGTAAATTACAGACCATCGGCCCAGAATACTCTATAGTATTTATGTGTTGTGGGCTTTGGTGTAAATTACAGACCATCAGCCCAGAATACTCAGAGTAAATTACAGACCATCAGCCCAGAATACTCTATAGTATTTATGTGTTGTGGGCTACAGAGTAAATTACAGACCATCGGCCCAGAATACTCTATAGTATTTATGTGTTGTGGGCTACAGAGTAAATTACAGACCATCAGCCCAGAATACTCTATAGTATTTATGTGTTGTGGGCTACAGAGTAAATTACAGACCATCAGCCCAGAATACTCTATAGTATTTATGTGTTGTGGGCTACAGAGTAAATTACAGACCATCAGCCCAGAATACTCTATAGTATTTATGTGTTGTGGGCTACAGACCATCGGCCCAGAATACTCTATAGTATTTATGTGTTGTGGGCTTCAGAGTAAATTACAGACCATCAGCCCAGAATACTCTATAGTATTTATGTGTTGTGGGCTACAGAGTAAATTACAGACCATCGGCCCAGAATACTCTATAGTATTTATGTGTTGTGGGCTTTGGTGTAAATTACAGACCATCAGCCCAGAATACTCTATAGTATTTATGTGTTGTGGGCTACAGAGTAAATTACAGACCATCAGCCCAGAATACTCTATAGTATTTATGTGTTGTGGGCTTTGGTGTAAATTACAGACCATCAGCCCAGAATACTCTATAGTATTTATGTGTTGTGGGCTACAGAGTAAATTACAGACCATCAGCCCAGAATACTCTATAGTATTTATGTGTTGTGGGCTTTGGTGTAAATTACAGACCATCAGCCCAGAATACTCTATAGTATTTATGTGTTGTGGGCTACAGAGTAAATTACAGACCATCGGCCCAGAATACTCTATAGTATTTATGTGTTGTGGGCTTCAGAGTAAATTACAGACCATCAGCCCAGAATACTCTATAGTATTTATGTGTTGTGTAAAATTACAGCTACAGAGTAAATTACAGACCATCTGCCCAGAATACTCTATAGTATTTATGTGTTGTGGGCTTCAGAGTAAATTACAGACCATCAGCCCAGAATACTCTATAGTATTTATGTGTTGTGGGCTACAGAGTAAATTACAGACCATCAGCCCAGAATACTCTATAGTATTTATGTGTTGTGGGCTACTCAGAGTAAATTACAGACCATCAGCCCAGAATACTCTATAGTATTTATGTGTTGTGGGCTACAGAGTAAATTATGTGTTGTGGGCAGACCATACAGACCATCGGCCCAGAATACTCTATAGTATTTATGTGTTGTGGGTTGTGTAAATTACAGGCCCAGAATACTCTATAGTATTTAGTAAATTACAGACCATCTGCCCAGAATACTCTATAGTATTTATGTGTTGTGGGCTATTTACAGACCATCAGCCCAGAATACTCTATAGTGTGGGGCTACAGAGTAAATTACAGACCATCTGCCCAGAATACTCTATAGTATTTATGTGTTGTGGGCTACAGTGTAAATTACAGACCATCGGCCCAGAATACTCTATAGTATTTATGTGTTGTGGGCTACAGAGTAAATTACAGACCATCAGCCCGGCCCAGACCATCACTCTATAGTATTTATGTGTTGTGGGCTTCAGAGTAAATTACAGACCATCAGCCCAGAATACTCTATAGTATTTATGTGTTGTGGGCTACAGAGTAAATTACAGACCATCAGCCCAGAATACTCTATAGTATTTATGTGTTGTGGGCTTCAGTGTAAATTACAGACCATCTGCCCAGAATACTCTATAGTATTTATGTGTTGTGGGCTTTGGTGTAAATTACAGACCATCAGCCCAGAATACTCTATAGTATTTATGTGTTGTGGGCTACAGAGTAAATTACAGACCATCGGCCCAGAATACTGATGAAATAATACCGGGTCATCTGCTTCTTTCATCCTCACCTGTGTTTTGTTAATCAGGTAACGGCCCATAGTGCTTTGGGCCAAAAGGAGTGCACTATATAGGGCTTAGTGTTACATTTGGGAAACAGACTCATTCTGATTGAAGCTGAAGCAATACTCATTCAGGGACTCATGGAATATATTTATGTTAAGTGACAATAACAACATATAAGCCTGCTCCATTTTTGTTTCACATCAATATGCCAATAAAGTTATTTGTAAATAAAGTGAATAAGTACTTAAATAAAGTGAAGTGGTTTGGCCTAGTTCGTAACCACTAGCGGCTGTTAACGTGGAGAAGACTACAGTATGTACACCAGCCGTGAGATATTCTTTCTGTTCTATTATTAACAATAATGGGTTTTAAAAATGGCGCTCATTCATCAAACCATCGCCTACTTTCATTCCCATGTCATTTACAACTATAAATATATATCTCTTTCTTACTTGTTATACAGAATAATGTGAGACCATTGCAATAACAGATCACGGACAGCTGCTTACACTTAATAAGTGGGTCCCGATATTTGACTCGCGTAATGAACGTTGAATACCGAGCTCACGGTAAATACCATTGACGGATAACCTGTCACCATAATACTGTACCGTGTAGAGTTGTGAGTTCCTGTGTGTGACCTGCTGTACAAGGGGAAGATCAGATATACATGGAGCTGCATGATTTTGTCCTAATAAATGATTATTTATTGATGCGTGGAGACCAGAACATTCTTGCCATGCCAGTGAGTGGCTCAGCTCAGCTGGGGGTGGGGGGCACAGACCCTTTATCTATGGGGGGGCACAGACCCTTTATCTATGGGGGGCACAGACCCTTTATCTATGGGGGGTGGCACAGACCCTTTATCTCTGGGGGCCAAAGACCCTTTATCAGTTCATCTCTGGGGGCCACAGACCCTTTATCTCTGGGGGGCCACAGACCCTTTATCAGTTCATCTCTGGGGGCCACAGACCCTTTATCTATGGGGGGCACAGACCCTTTATCTATGGGGGGCCAAAGACCCTTTATCAGTTCATCTCTGGGGGGCCACAGACCCTTTATCTCTGGGGGGCCATAGACCCTTTATCTCTGGGGAGGCTAGAGACCCTTTATCTCTGGGGGCCATAGACCCTTTATCTCTGGGGGCCAGAGACCCTTTATCTCTGGGGGCACAGGTCCTTTATCTCTGGGGGCCATAGACCCTTTATCTCTGGGGGCCAGAGACCCTTTATCTCTGGGGGGGCAGAGACCCTCTATCTCTGGGGGGGCTAGAGACCCTTTATCTCTGGGGGGGCCAGAGACCCTTTATCAGTTCAACTCGAGGGGGGGGGGGCAGAGACTCTTCATCTCTGGGGGGGCCAGAGACTCTTTATCTCTGGGGGGCCAGGGAATGGAGGAGAGGAGAAGTTGAGAGGGAGGGATGGAGGGATGGAGGGAGGGGGAGGGATGGAAGGAAGGGGTGGAGAGGACACAATGACCATCCCAACCAGCCACAGGTAGAACTGACAACAAATCATCAATTAGTAGTGCTTACAGGTGGAGTTGAGGAGTAGAAATGTCCATCCCATTTGAAGATGCTCGTCCACAGGGAATAGGAAAGGCTGAAAGGCCTGAACCCCAGTCTGTGTCCTGAAGGTGAGTGTTAGACGGGAGAGCCAGAAGGCACAGCAGTATTACAGGAGACATCACTATATCAGTCTGTGTCCTGAAGGTGTGTGTTAGATGGGAGAGCCAGAAGGCACAGCAGTATTACAGGAGACATCACTATATCAGTCCGTGTCCTTTACATTTTACATTTAAGTCATTTAGCAGACGCTCTTATCCAGAGCGACTTACAAATTGGTGCATTCACCTTATGACATCCAGTGGAGCAGCCACTTTACAATAGTGCATCTAAATCTTTTAAGGGGGGTGAGAAGGATTACTTTATCCTATCCTAGGTATTCCTTAAAGAGGTGGGGTTTCAGGTGTCTCCGGAAGGTGGTGATTGACTCCGCTGTCCTGGCGTCGTGAGGGAGTTTGTTCCACCATTGGGGGGCCAGAGCAGCGAACAGTTTTGACTGGGCTGAGCGGGAACTGTACTTCCTCAGTGGTAGGGAGGCGAGCAGGCCAGAGGTGGATGAACGCAGTGCCCTTGTTTGGGTGTAGGGCCTGATCAGAGCCTGGAGGTAGTGAGGTGCCGTTCCCCTCACAGCTCCGTAGGCAAGCACCATGGTCTTGTAGCGGATGCGAGCTTCAACTGGAAGCCAGTGGAGAGAGCGGAGGAGCGGGGTGACGTGAGAGAACTTGGGAAGGTTGAACACCAGACGGGCTGCGGCGTTCTGGATGAGTTGTAGGGTTTAATGGCACAGGCAGGGAGCCCAGCCAACAGCGAGTTGCAGTAATCCAGACGGGAGATGACAAGTGCCTGGATTAGGACCTGCGCCGCTTCCTGTGTGAGGCAGGGTCGTGTCCTGAAGGTGAGTGTTAGATGGGAGAACCAGAAGGCACAGCAGTATTACAGGAGACATCACTATATCAGTCTGTGTCCTGAAGGTGAGTGTTAGATGGGAGAGCCAGAAGGCACAGCAGTATTACAGGAGACATCACTATATCAGTCTGTGTCCTGAAGGTGTGTGTTAGATGCGAGAGCCAGAAGGCACAGCAGTATTCCTAATGCCTATATTATTACAGATACAGGAGACATCACTATATCAGTCTGTTCTAGTATATTATCTTCTGTGCTGTAAGTAGTTTGCCAAAATGCCACTTGTTCCCTATATGGAGCACTCATGTTCAAAAGGGCCCATAGCACTACAATAGGGAATAGGGTGCCATTGGGGACTCAGCCTAATAGAAGATTAATGAGACGAGAGCGAATGACCTGAAGCTTGGAAGATTAAACAGCATCATAACAAATATCCACAATTTGAACGATATGGCAAAAAGAAAAGAAACCGAAAGGACATCAGAAATAGATGGTTGAGGGTAGAGGAAGGACATCAGTAATAGATGGTTGAGGGTAGAGGAAGGACATCAGTAATAGATGGTTGAGGGTAGAGGAAGGACATCAGTAATAGATGGTTTGAAGGACATCAGTAATAGATGGTTGAGGGTAGAGGAAGGACATCAGTAATAGATGGTTGAGGGTAGAGGAAGGACATCAGTAATAGATGGGAGAGGTTGAGGGTAGAGGAAGGACATCAGTAATAGATGGGAGAGGTTTAGGGTAGAGGAAGGACATCAGTAATAGATGGGAGAGGTTGAGGGTAGAGGAAGGACATCAGTATTAGATGGGAGAGGTTGAGGGTAGAGGAAGAACATCAGTAATAGATGGTTGAGGGTAGAGGAAGGACATCAGTAATAGATGGTTGAGGGTAGAGGAAGGACATCAGTAATAGATGGTTTAGGGTAGAGGAAGGACATCAGTAATAGATGGTTGAGGGTAGAGGAAGGACATCAGTAATAGATGGTTGAGGGTAGAGGAAGGACATCAGTAATAGATGGGAGAGGTTGAGAGTAGAGGAAGGACATCAGTAATAGATGGTTGAGGGTAGAGGAAGGACACCAGTAATAGATGGTTTGAGGGTAGAGGAAGGACATCAGTAATAGATGGTTGAGGGTAGAGGAAGAACATCAGTAATAGATGGGAGAGGTTGAGGGTAGAGGAAGGACATCAGTAATAGATGGGAGAGGTTGAGGGTAGAGGAAGGACATCAGTAATAGATGGGAGAGGTTGAGGGTAGAGGAAGGACATCAGTAATAGATGGTTGAGGGTAGAGGAAGGACATCAGTAATATATGGTTGAGGGTAGAGGAAGGACATCAGTAATAGATGGTTGAGGGTAGAGGAAGGACATCAGTAATGGATGGTTGAGGGTAGAGGAAGGACATCAGTAATATATGGTAGAGGAAGGACATCAGAAATAGATGGTTGAGGTTGAGGGTAGAGGAAGGACATCAGTAATAGATGGTTGAGGGTAGAGAAAGGACATCAGTAATAGATGGT
This sequence comes from Oncorhynchus nerka, assembly GCF_034236695.1. NCBI lineage: Eukaryota > Metazoa > Chordata > Actinopteri > Salmoniformes > Salmonidae > Oncorhynchus > Oncorhynchus nerka. Next base: position 261,627 of record NW_027040431.1, read on the forward strand.
TGAGGGTAGAGGAAGGACATCAGTAATAGATGGGAGAGGTTGAGGGTAGAGGAAGGACATCAGTAATAGATGGTTGAGGGTAGAGGAAGGACATCAGTAATAGATGGTTGAGGGTAGAGGAAGGACATCAGTAATAGATGGGAGAGGGTAGAGGAAGGACATCAGTAATAGATGGTTGAGGGTAGAGGAAGGACATCAGTAATAGATGGTAGAGGAAGGACATCAGTAATAGATGTGAGAGGTTGAGGGTAGAGGAAGGACATCAGTAATAGATGGGAGGGGTTGAGGGTAGAGGAAGGACATCAGTAATAGATGGGAGAGGTTGAGGGTAGAGGAAGGACATCAGTAATAGATGGGAGGGGTTGAGGGTAGAGGAAGGACATCAGTAATAGATGGGAGATGTTGAGGGTAGAGGAAGGACATCAGTAATAGATGGTTGATGGTAGAGGACGGACATCAGTAGTAGATGGTTGAGGGTAGAGGAAGGACATCACTAATAGATGGTAGAGGAAGGACATCAGTAATAGATGTGAGAGGTTGAGGGTAGAGGAAAAACATCAGTAATAGATGGTTGAGGGTAGAGGACGGACATCAGTAGTAGATGGTTGAGGGTAGAGGAAGGACATCAGTAATAGATGGTTAAGGGTAGAGGAAGGACATCAGTAATAGATGGGAGAGGTTGAGGGTAGAGGAAGGACATCAGTAATAGATGGTTGAGGGTAGAGGAAGGACATCAGTAATAGATGGTTGAGGGTAGAGGAAGGACATCAGTAATAGATGGTTGAGGGTAGAGGAAGGACATCAGTAATAGATGGGAGAGGTTGAGGGTAGAGGAAGGACATCAGTAATAGATGGTTGAGGGTAGAGGAAGGACATCAGTAATAGATGGGAGAGGTTGAGGGTAGAGGAAGGACATCAGAAATAGATGGTTGAGGGTAGAGGAAGGACATCAGTAATAGATGGTTGAGGGTAGAGGAAGGACATCAGTAATAGATGGTTGAGGGTAGAGGAAGGACATCAGTAATAGATGGTTGAGGGTAGAGGAAGGACACCAGTAATAGATGGTTGAGGGTAGAGGAAGGACATCAGTAATAGATGGTTGAGGGTAGAGGAAGGACATCAGTAAAAGATGGTTTAGGGTAGAGGAAGGACATCAGTAATAGATGGTTGAGGGTAGAGGAAGGACACCAGTAATAGATGGTAGAGGAAGGACATCAGTAATAGATGGGAGAGGTTGAGGGTAGAGGAAGGACATCAGTAATAGATGGTTGAGGGTAGAGGAAGGACATCAGTTATAGATGGTTGAGGGTAGAGGAAGGACATCAGTAATAGATGGTAGAGGAAGGACATCAGTAATAGATGGGAGAGGTTGAGGGTAGAGGAAGGACATCAGTAATAGATGGTTGAGGGTAGAGGAAGGACATCAGTAATAGATGGTTGACGGTAGAGGAAGGACATCAGTAATAGATGGTAGAGGAAGGACATCAGTAATAGATGTGAGAGGTTGAGGGTAGAGGAAAAACATCAGTAATAGATGGTTGAGGGTAGAGGACGGACATCAGTAGTAGATGGTTGAGGGTAGAGGAAGGACATCAGTAATAGATGGTTAAGGGTAGAGGAAGGACATCAGTAATAGATGGTTGAGGGTAGAGGAAAAACATCAGTAATAGATGGTTGAGGGTAGAGGACGGACATCAGTAATAGATGGTTGAGGGTAGAGGAAGGACATCAGTAATAGATGGTTGAGGGTAGAGGAAGGACATCAGTAATAGATGGGAGAGGTTGAGGGTAGAGGAAGGACATCAGTAATAGATGGGAGAGGGTAGAGGAAGGACATCAGTAATAGATGGGAGAGGTTGAGGGTAGAGGAAGGACATCAGTACTAGATGGGAGAGGTTGAGGGTAGAGGAAGGACATCAGTAATAGATGGGAGAGGTTGAGGGTAGAGGAAGGACATAAGTAATAGATGGGAGAGGTTGAGGGTAGAGGAAGGACATCAGAACTGGATGGGAGAGGTTGAGGGTAGAGGAATGACATCAGTAATAGATGGTTGAGGGTAGAGGAAGGACATCAGTAATAGATGGTTGAGGGTAGAGGAAGGCCATCAGTAATAGATGGGAGAGGTTGAGGGTAGAGGAAGGACATCAGTAATAGATGGTTGAGGGTAGAGGGTTGAGGGTAGAGGAAGGACATCAGTAATAGATGGTTGAGGGTAGAGGAAGGACATCAGTAATAGATGGTAGAGGGTAGAGGAAGGACATCAGAAATAGATGGTTGAGGGTAGAGGAAGGACATCAGTAATAGATGGTTGAGGGTAGAGGAAGGACATCAGTAATAGATGGTTGAGGGTAGAGGAAGGACATCAGTAATAGATGGTTGAGGGTAGAGGAAGGACATCAGTAATAGATGGTTGAGGGTAGAGGAAGGACATCAGTAATAGATGGTTAAGGGTAGAGGAAGGACATCAGTAATAGATGGTTGAGGGTAGAGGAAGGACATCAGTAATAGATGGTAGAGGAAGGACATCAGTAATAGATGGTTGAGGGTAGAGGAAGGACATCAGTAATAGATGGTTGAGGGTAGAGGAAGGACATCAGTAATAGATGGTTGAGGGTAGAGGAAGGACATCAGTAATAGATGGTTGAGGGTAGAGGAAGGACATCAGTAATAGATGGTTGAGGGTAGAGGAAGGACATCAGTAATAGATGGTTGAGGGTAGAGGAAGGACATCAGTAATAGATGGGAGAGGTTGAGGGTAGAGGAAGGACATCAGTAATCGATGGTTGAGGGTAGAGGAAGGACATCAGTAATAGATGGTTGAGGGTAGAGGAAGGACATCAGTAATAGATGGTTGAGGGTAGAGGAAGGACATCAGAAATAGATGGTTGAGGGTAGAGGAAGGACATCAGTAATAGATGGTTGAGGGTAGAGGAAGGACATCAGTAATAGATGGTTGAGGGTAGAGGAAGGACATCAGTAATAGATGGTTGAGGGTAGAGGAAGGACATCAGTAATAGATGGTTGAGGGTAGAGGAAGGACATCAGTAATAGATGGTTAAGGGTAGAGGAAGGACATCAGTAATAGATGGTTGAGGGTAGAGGAAGGACATCAGTAATAGATGGTAGAGGAAGGACATCAGTAATAGATGGTTGAGGGTAGAGGAAGGACATCAGTAATAGATGGTTGAGGGTAGAGGAAGGACATCAGTAATAGATGGTTGAGGGTAGAGGAAGGACATCAGTAATAGATGGTTGAGGGTAGAGGAAGGACATCAGTAATAGATGGTTGAGGGTAGAGGAAGGACATCAGTAATAGATGGTTGAGGGTAGAGGAAGGACATCAGTAATAGATGGGAGAGGTTGAGGGTAGAGGAAGGACATCAGTAATCGATGGTTGAGGGTAGAGGAAGGACATCAGTAATAGATGGTTGAGGGTAGAGGAAGGACATCAGTAATAGATGGTTGAGGGTAGAGGAAGGACATCAGTAATAGATGGTTGAGGGTAGAGGAAGGACATCAGTAATAGATGGTTGAGGGTAGAGGAAGGACATCAGTAATAGATGGGAGAGGTTGAGGGTAGAGGAAGGACATCAGTAATAGATGGTTGAGGGTAGAGGAAGGACATCAGTAATAGATGGTAGAGGAAGGACATCAGTAATAGATGGTTAAGGGTAGAGGAAGGACATCTGTAATAGATGGTTGAGGGTAGAGGAAGGACATCAGTAATAGATGGTTGAGGGTAGAGGAAGGACATCAGTAATAGATGGTTGAGGGTAGAGGAAGGACATCAGTAATAGATGGTTGAGGGTAGAGGAAGGACATCAGTAATAGATGGTTGAGGGTAGAGGAAGGACATCAGTAATAGATGGTTGAGGGTAGAGGAAGGACATCAGTAATCGATGGTTGAGGGTAGAGGAAGGACATCAGTAATAGATGGTTGAGGGTAGAGGAAGGACATCAGTAATAGATGGTTGAGGGTAGAGGAAGGACATCAGAAATAGATGGTTGAGGGTAGAGGAAGGACATCAGTAATAGATGGTTGAGGGTAGAGGAAGGACATCAGTAATAGATGGTTGAGGGTAGAGGAAGGACATCAGTAATAGATGGTTGAGGGTAGAGGAAGGACATCAGTAATAGATGGTTGAGGGTAGAGGAAGGACATCAGTAATAGATGGTTAAGGGTAGAGGAAGGACATCAGTAATAGATGGTTGAGGGTAGAGGAAGGACATCAGTAATAGATGGTAGAGGAAGGACATCAGTAATAGATGGTTGAGGGTAGAGGAAGGACATCAGTAATAGATGGTTGAGGGTAGAGGAAGGACATCAGTAATAGATGGTTGAGGGTAGAGGAAGGACATCAGTAATAGATGGTTGAGGGTAGAGGAAGGACATCAGTAATAGATGGTTGAGGGTAGAGGAAGGACATCAGTAATAGATGGTTGAGGGTAGAGGAAGGACATCAGTAATAGATGGGAGAGGTTGAGGGTAGAGGAAGGACATCAGTAATCGATGGTTGAGGGTAGAGGAAGGACATCAGTAATAGATGGTTGAGGGTAGAGGAAGGACATCAGTAATAGATGGTTGAGGGTAGAGGAAGGACATCAGTAATAGATGGTTGAGGGTAGAGGAAGGACATCAGTAATAGATGGTTGAGGGTAGAGGAAGGACATCAGTAATAGATGGGAGAGGTTGAGGGTAGAGGAAGGACATCAGTAATAGATGGTTGAGGGTAGAGGAAGGACATCAGTAATAGATGGTAGAGGAAGGACATCAGTAATAGATGGTTAAGGGTAGAGGAAGGACATCTGTAATAGATGGTTGAGGGTAGAGGAAGGACATCAGTAATAGATGGTTGAGGGTAGAGGAAGGACATCAGTAATAGATGGTTGAGGGTAGAGGAAGGACATCAGTAATAGATGGTTGAGGGTAGAGGAAGGACATCAGTAATAGATGGTTGAGGGTAGAGGAAGGACATCAGTAATAGATGGGAGAGGTTGAGGGTAGAGGAAGGACATCAGTAATAGATGGTTGAGGGTAGAGGAAGGACATCAGTAATAGATGGTTGAGGGTAGAGGAAGGACATCAGTAATAGATGGGAGAGATTGAGGGTAGAGGAAGGACATCAGTTATAGATGGGAGAGATTGAGGGTAGAGGAAGGACATCAGTAATATATGGTTGAGGGTAGAGGAAGGACATCAGTAATAGATGGTTGAGGGTAGAGGAAGGACATCAGAAATAGATGGTTGAGGGTAGAGGAAGGACATCAGTAATAGATGGTTGAGGGTAGAGGAAGGACATCAGTAATAGATGGTTGAGGGTACAGGAAGGACATCAGAAATAGATGGTTGAGGGTAGAGGAAGGACATCAGTAATAGATGGTAGAGGAAGGACATCAGTAATAGATGAGAGGTTGAGGGTAGAGGAAAAACATCAGTAATAGATGGTTGAGGGTAGAGGACGGACATCAGTAGTAGATGGTTGAGGGTAGAGGAAGGACATCAGTAATAGATGGTTAAGGGTAGAGGAAGGACATCAGTAATAGATGGGAGAGGGTAGAGGAAGGACATCAGTAATAGATGGGAGAGGTTGAGGGTAGAGGAAGGACATCAGTAATAGATGGGAGACGGTAGATGAAGGACATCAGTAATAGATGGTTGAGGGTAGATGAAGGACATCAGTACTAGATGGGAGAGGTTGAGGGTAGAGGAAGGACATCAGTAATAGATGGTTGAGGGTAGAGGAAGGACATCAGTAATAGATGGTTGAGGGTAGAGGAAGGACATCAGTAATAGATGGTTGAGGGTAGAGGAAAGACATCAGTAATAGATGGTTGAGGGTAGAGGAAGGACATCAGTAATAGATGGTTGAGGGTAGAGGAAGGACATCAGAAATAGATGGTTGAGGGTAGAGGAAGGACATCAGAAATAGATGGTTGAGGGTAGAGGAAGGACATCAGTAATAGATGGTTGAGGGTAGAGGAAGGGCATCAGTAATAGATGGTTGAGGGTAGAGGAAAGACATCAGTAATAGATGGTTGAGGGTAGAGGAAGGACATCAGTAATAGATGGGAGAGGTTGAGGGTAGAGGAAGGACATCAGTAATAGATGGTTGAGGGTAGAGGAAGGACATCAGTAATAGATGGTTGAGGGTAGAGGAAGGACATCAGTAATAGATGGTTGAGGGTAGAGGAAGGACATCAGTAATAGATGGGAGGGGTTGAGGGTAGAGGAAGGACATCAGTAACAGATGGTTGAGGGTAGAGGAAGGACATCAGTAACAGATGATTGAGGGTAGAGGAAGGACATCAGTAATAGATGGTAGAGGGTAGAGGAAGGACATCAGTAATAGATGGTAGAGGAAGGACATCAGTAATAGATGGTTGAGGGTAGAGGAAGGACATCAGTAATAGATGGTTGAGGGTAGAGGAAAAACATCAGTAATAAATGTTTGAGGGTAGAGGAAGGACATCAGTAATAGATGGTTGAGGGTAGAGGAAGGACATCAGTAATATATGGTAGAGGAAGGACATCAGTAATAGATGGTTGAGGGTAGAGGAAGGACATCAGTAATAGATGGTTGAGGGTAGAGGAAAAACATCAGTAATAGATGTTTGAGGGTAGAGGAAGGACATCAGTAATAGATGGTTGAGGGTAGAGGAAGGACATCAGTAATAGATGGTTGAGGGTAGAGGAAGGACATCAGTAATAGATGGTAGAGGAAGGACATCAGTAATAGATGGTTGAGGGTAGAGGAAGGACATCAGTAATAGATGGTTGAGGTTGAGGGTAGAGGAAGGACATCAGTAATAGATGGTTGAGGGTAGAGGAAGGACATCAGTAATAGATGGTTGAGGGTAGAGGAAGGACATCAGTAATAGATGGTAGAGGAAGGACATCAGTAATAGATGGTTAAGGGTAGAGGAAGGACATCTGTAATAGATGGTTGAGGGTAGAGGAAGGACATCAGTAATAGATGGTTGAGGGTAGAGGAAGGACATCAGTAATAGATGGTTGAGGGTAGAGGAAGGACATCAGTAATAGATGGTTGAGGGTAGAGGAAGGACATCAGTAATAGATGGTTGAGGGTAGAGGAAGGACATCAGTAATAGATGGGAGAGGTTGAGGGTAGAGGAAGGACATCAGTAATAGATGGTTGAGGGTAGAGGAAGGACATCAGTAATAGATGGTTGAGGGTAGAGGAAGGACATCAGTAATAGATGGGAGAGATTGAGGGTAGAGGAAGGACATCAGTTATAGATGGGAGAGATTGAGGGTAGAGGAAGGACATCAGTAATATATGGTTGAGGGTAGAGGAAGGACATCAGTAATAGATGGTTGAGGGTAGAGGAAGGACATCAGAAATAGATGGTTGAGGGTAGAGGAAGGACATCAGTAATAGATGGTTGAGGGTAGAGGAAGGACATCAGTAATAGATGGTTGAGGGTACAGGAAGGACATCAGAAATAGATGGTTGAGGGTAGAGGAAGGACATCAGTAATAGATGGTAGAGGAAGGACATCAGTAATAGATGAGAGGTTGAGGGTAGAGGAAAAACATCAGTAATAGATGGTTGAGGGTAGAGGAAGGACATCAGTAGTAGATGGTTGAGGGTAGAGGAAGGACATCAGTAATAGATGGTTAAGGGTAGAGGAAGGACATCAGTAATAGATGGGAGAGGGTAGAGGAAGGACATCAGTAATAGATGGGAGAGGTTGAGGGTAGAGGAAGGACATCAGTAATAGATGGGAGACGGTAGATGAAGGACATCAGTAATAGATGGTTGAGGGTAGATGAAGGACATCAGTACTAGATGGGAGAGGTTGAGGGTAGAGGAAGGACATCAGTAATAGATGGTTGAGGGTAGAGGAAGGACATCAGTAATAGATGGTTGAGGGTAGAGGAAGGACATCAGTAATAGATGGTTGAGGGTAGAGGAAAGACATCAGTAATAGATGGTTGAGGGTAGAGGAAGGACATCAGTAATAGATGGTTGAGGGTAGAGGAAGGACATCAGAAATAGATGGTTGAGGGTAGAGGAAGGACATCAGAAATAGATGGTTGAGGGTAGAGGAAGGACATCAGTAATAGATGGTTGAGGGTAGAGGAAAGACATCAGTAATAGATGGTTGAGGGTAGAGGAAGGACATCAGTAATAGATGGGAGAGGTTGAGGGTAGAGGAAGGACATCAGTAATAGATGGTTGAGGGTAGAGGAAGGACATCAGTAATAGATGGTTGAGGGTAGAGGAAGGACATCAGTAATAGATGGTTGAGGGTAGAGGAAGGACATCAGTAATAGATGGTTGAGGGTAGAGGAAGGACATCAGTAATAGATGGTTGAGGGTAGAGGAAGGACATCAGTAATAGATGGTTGAGGGTAGAGGAAGGACATCAGTAATAGATGGTTGAGGGTAGAGGAAGGACATCAGTAATAGATGGTTAAGGGTAGAGGAAGGACATCAGTAATAGATGGTTGAGGGTAGAGGAAGGACATCAGTAATAGATGGTAGAGGAAGGACATCAGTAATAGATGGTTGAGGGTAGAGGAAGGACATCAGTAATAGATGGTTGAGGGTAGAGGAAGGACATCAGTAATAGATGGTTGAGGGTAGAGGAAGGACATCAGTAATAGATGGTTGAGGGTAGAGGAAGGACATCAGTAATAGATGGTTGAGGGTAGAGGAAGGACATCAGTAATAGATGGTTGAGGGTAGAGGAAGGACATCAGTAATAGATGGGAGAGGTTGAGGGTAGAGGAAGGACATCAGTAATCGATGGTTGAGGGTAGAGGAAGGACATCAGTAATAGATGGTTGAGGGTAGAGGAAGGACATCAGTAATAGATGGTTGAGGGTAGAGGAAGGACATCAGTAATAGATGGTTGAGGGTAGAGGAAGGACATCAGTAATAGATGGTTGAGGGTAGAGGAAGGACATCAGTAATAGATGGGAGAGGTTGAGGGTAGAGGAAGGACATCAGTAATAGATGGTTGAGGGTAGAGGAAGGACATCAGTAATAGATGGTAGAGGAAGGACATCAGTAATAGATGGTTAAGGGTAGAGGAAGGACATCTGTAATAGATGGTTGAGGGTAGAGGAAGGACATCAGTAATAGATGGTTGAGGGTAGAGGAAGGACATCAGTAATAGATGGTTGAGGGTAGAGGAAGGACATCAGTAATAGATGGTTGAGGGTAGAGGAAGGACATCAGTAATAGATGGTTGAGGGTAGAGGAAGGACATCAGTAATAGATGGGAGAGGTTGAGGGTAGAGGAAGGACATCAGTAATAGATGGTTGAGGGTAGAGGAAGGACATCAGTAATAGATGGTTGAGGGTAGAGGAAGGACATCAGTAATAGATGGGAGAGATTGAGGGTAGAGGAAGGACATCAGTTATAGATGGGAGAGATTGAGGGTAGAGGAAGGACATCAGTAATATATGGTTGAGGGTAGAGGAAGGACATCAGTAATAGATGGTTGAGGGTAGAGGAAGGACATCAGAAATAGATGGTTGAGGGTAGAGGAAGGACATCAGTAATAGATGGTTGAGGGTAGAGGAAGGACATCAGTAATAGATGGTTGAGGGTACAGGAAGGACATCAGAAATAGATGGTTGAGGGTAGAGGAAGGACATCAGTAATAGATGGTAGAGGAAGGACATCAGTAATAGATGTGAGAGGTTGAGGGTAGAGGAAAACATCAGTAATAGATGGTTGAGGGTAGAGGACGGACATCAGTAGTAGATGGTTGAGGGTAGAGGAAGGACATCAGTAATAGATGGTTAAGGGTAGAGGAAGGACATCAGTAATAGATGGGAGAGGGTAGAGGAAGGACATCAGTAATAGATGGGAGAGGTTGAGGGTAGAGGAAGGACATCAGTAATAGATGGGAGACGGTAGATGAAGGACATCAGTAATAGATGGTTGAGGGTAGATGAAGGACATCAGTACTAGATGGGAGAGGTTGAGGGTAGAGGAAGGACATCAGTAATAGATGGTTGAGGGTAGAGGAAGGACATCAGTAATAGATGGTTGAGGGTAGAGGAAGGACATCAGTAATAGATGGTTGAGGGTAGAGGAAAGACATCAGTAATAGATGGTTGAGGGTAGAGGAAGGACATCAGTAATAGATGGTTGAGGGTAGAGGAAGGACATCAGAAATAGATGGTTGAGGGTAGAGGAAGGACATCAGAAATAGATGGTTGAGGGTAGAGGAAGGACATCAGTAATAGATGGTTGAGGGTAGAGGAAGGGCATCAGTAATAGATGGTTGAGGGTAGAGGAAAGACATCAGTAATAGATGGTTGAGGGTAGAGGAAGGACATCAGTAATAGATGGGAGAGGTTGAGGGTAGAGGAAGGACATCAGTAATAGATGGTTGAGGGTAGAGGAAGGACATCAGTAATAGATGGTTGAGGGTAGAGGAAGGACATCAGTAATAGATGGTTGAGGGTAGAGGAAGGACATCAGTAATAGATGGGAGGGGTTGAGGGTAGAGGAAGGACATCAGTAACAGATGGTTGAGGGTAGAGGAAGGACATCAGTAACAGATGATTGAGGGTAGAGGAAGGACATCAGTAATAGATGGTAGAGGGTAGAGGAAGGACATCAGTAATAGATGGTAGAGGAAGGACATCAGTAATAGATGGTTGAGGGTAGAGGAAGGACATCAGTAATAGATGGTTGAGGGTAGAGGAAAACATCAGTAATAAATGTTTGAGGGTAGAGGAAGGACATCAGTAATAGATGGTTGAGGGTAGAGGAAGGACATCAGTAATATATGGTAGAGGAAGGACATCAGTAATAGATGGTTGAGGGTAGAGGAAGGACATCAGTAATAGATGGTTGAGGGTAGAGGAAAAACATCAGTAATAGATGTTTGAGGGTAGAGGATGGACATCAGTAATAGATGGTTGAGGGTAGAGGAAGGACATCAGTAATAGATGGTTGAGGGTAGAGGAAGGACATCAGTAATAGATGGTAGAGGAAGGACATCAGTAATAGATGGTTGAGGGTAGAGGAAGGACATCAGTAATAGATGGTTGAGGTTGAGGGTAGAGGAAGGACATCAGTAATAGATGGTTGAGGGTAGAGGAAGGACATCAGTAATAGATGGTTGAGGGTAGAGGAAGGACATCAGTAATAGATGGTAGAGGAAGGACATCAGTAATAGATGGTTAAGGGTAGAGGAAGGACATCTGTAATAGATGGTTGAGGGTAGAGGAAGGACATCAGTAATAGATGGTTGAGGGTAGAGGAAGGACATCAGTAATAGATGGTTGAGGGTAGAGGAAGGACATCAGTAATAGATGGTTGAGGGTAGAGGAAGGACATCAGTAATAGATGGTTGAGGGTAGAGGAAGGACATCAGTAATAGATGGGAGAGGTTGAGGGTAGAGGAAGGACATCAGTAATAGATGGTTGAGGGTAGAGGAAGGACATCAGTAATAGATGGTTGAGGGTAGAGGAAGGACATCAGTAATAGATGGGAGAGATTGAGGGTAGAGGAAGGACATCAGTTATAGATGGGAGAGATTGAGGGTAGAGGAAGGACATCAGTAATATATGGTTGAGGGTAGAGGAAGGACATCAGTAATAGATGGTTGAGGGTAGAGGAAGGACATCAGAAATAGATGGTTGAGGGTAGAGGAAGGACATCAGTAATAGATGGTTGAGGGTAGAGGAAGGACATCAGTAATAGATGGTTGAGGGTACAGGAAGGACATCAGAAATAGATGGTTGAGGGTAGAGGAAGGACATCAGTAATAGATGGTAGAGGAAGGACATCAGTAATAGATGTGAGAGGTTGAGGGTAGAGGAAAAACATCAGTAATAGATGGTTGAGGGTAGAGGACGGACATCAGTAGTAGATGGTTGAGGGTAGAGGAAGGACATCAGTAATAGATGGTTAAGGGTAGAGGAAGGACATCAGTAATAGATGGGAGAGGGTAGAGGAAGGACATCAGTAATAGATGGGAGAGGTTGAGGGTAGAGGAAGGACATCAGTAATAGATGGGAGACGGTAGATGAAGGACATCAGTAATAGATGGTTGAGGGTAGATGAAGGACATCAGTACTAGATGGGAGAGGTTGAGGGTAGAGGAAGGACATCAGTAATAGATGGTTGAGGGTAGAGGAAGGACATCAGTAATAGATGGTTGAGGGTGAAGGACATCAGTAATAGATGGTTGAGGGTAGAGGAAAGACATCAGTAATAGATGGTTGAGGGTAGAGGAAGGACATCAGTAATAGATGGTTGAGGGTAGAGGAAGGACATCAGAAATAGATGGTTGAGGGTAGAGGAAGGACATCAGAAATAGATGGTTGAGGGTAGAGGAAGGACATCAGTAATAGATGGTTGAGGGAAGGAAGGGCATCAGTAATAGATGGTTGAGGGTAGAGGAAAGACATCAGTAATAGATGGTTGAGGGTAGAGGAAGGACATCAGTAATAGATGGGAGAGGTTGAGGGTAGAGGAAGGACATCAGTAATAGATGGTTGAGGGTAGAGGAAGGACATCAGTAATAGATGGTTGAGGGTAGAGGAAGGACATCAGTAATAGATGGTTGAGGGTAGAGGAAGGACATCAGTAATAGATGGGAGGGTTGAGGGTAGAGGAAGGACATCAGTAACAGATGGTTGGTAGAGGAAGGACATCAGTAACAGATGATTGAGGGTAGAGGAAGGACATCAGTAATAGATGGTTGAGGGTAGATGGTAGAGGAAGGACATCAGTAATAGATGGTTGAGGGTAGAGGAAGGACATCAGTAATAGATGGTTGAGGGTAGAGGAAAAACATCAGTAATAAATGTTTGAGGGTAGAGGAAGGACATCAGTAATAGATGGTTGAGGGTAGAGGAAGGACATCAGTAATATATGGTAGAGGAAGGACATCAGTAATAGATGGTTGAGGGTAGAGGAAGGACATCAGTAATAGATGGTTGAGGGTAGAGGAAAAACATCAGTAATAGATGTTTGAGGGTAGAGGAAGGACATCAGTAATAGATGGTTGAGGGTAGAGGAAGGACATCAGTAATAGATGGTTGAGGGTAGAGGAAGGACATCAGTAATAGATGGTAGAGGAAGGACATCAGTAATAGATGGTTGAGGGTAGAGGAAGGACATCAGTAATAGATGGTTGAGGGTAGAGGAAGGACATCAGTAATAGATGGTTGAGGGTAGAGGAAGGACATCAGTAATAGATGGGAGAGATTGAGGGTAGAGGAAGGACATCAGTACTAGATGGGAGAGGTTGAGGGTAGAGGAAGGACATCAGTAATAGATGGTTGATGCTAGAGGAAGGACACCTGGATAGAACACTATGGGCCCTGGACAGAACACTATGTGTCCTGGACAGAACACTATGTGTCCTGGACAGAACACTATGGGCCCTGGACAGAACACTATGGGCCCTGGACAGAACACTATGGGTCCTGGACAGAACACTATGGGTCCTGGACAGAACACTATGGGCCCTGGACAGAACACTATGGGCCCTGGACAGAACACAATGGGCCCTGGACAGAACACTATGGGTCCTGGACAGAACACTATGGGCCCTGGACAGAACACTATGGGCCCTGGACAGAAGCAGTACACTATGGGTCCTGGACAGAACACTATGGGTCCTGGACAGAACACTATGGGTCCTGGACAGAACACTATGGGTCCTGGACAGAACACTATGGGTCCTGGACAGAACACTATGGGTCCTGGACAGAAGCAGCACACTATGGGTCCTGGACAGAAGCAGCACACTATGGGTCCTGGACAGAACACTATGGGCCCTGGACAGAACACTATGGGTCCTGGACAGAACACTATGGGCCCTGGACAGAACACTCTGGGTCCTGGACAGAACACTATGGGCCCTGGACAGAACACTATGGGTCCTGGACAGAACACTATGGGCCCTGGACAGAACACTATGGGCCCTGGACAGAACACTATGGGTCCTGGACAGAACACTATGGGTCCTGGACAGAACACTATGGGCCCTGGACAGAACACTATGGGTCCTGGACAGAACACTATCGGCCCTGGACAGAACACTATGGGTCCTGGACAGAACACTATGGGTCCTGGACAGAAGCAGTACACTATAGAGGGAACAGTGGGAAATTTGGGAGGCAACCTAGTTTTTCAAACATTACTGAACAAAACAAATCAAATCACTAGCCAATCATTTTCCACCTTAAAGGATGACCTGTTGTCAAGTATACCCCCTCTCTGACCTCTAGGTCATCAGGCTGCTGATTATCCTGCACACCTGTCACCATCGTCTCGCTCACCTGCACCTCCTGACACTCACCTGGACTACACCTCCTTGATTAACTTCCCTATATCTGTCCCTCCCCTTGGTTCTTTCCTCATGACACTCACCTGGACTCCACCTCCTTGAAAAACTTCCCTATATCTGTCCCTCCCCTTGGTTCTTTCCTCCTAACACTCACCTGGACTCCATCACCTCCTTGATTAACTTCCCTATATCTGTCCCTCCCCTTGGTTCTTTCCTCCTGACACTCACCTGGACTCCACCTCCTTGAAAAACTTCCCTATATCTGTCCCTCCCCTTGGTTCTCTCCACCTGACACTCACCTGGACTCCACCTCCTTGATTAACTTCCCTATATCTGTCCCTCCCCTTGGTTCTTTCCTCCTGACACTCACCTGGACTCCATCACCTCCTTGATTAACTTCCCTATATCTGTCCCTCCCCTTGGTTCTTTCCTCCTGACACTCACCTGGACTCCACCTCCTTGAAAAACTTCCCTATATCTGTCCCTCCCCTTGGTTCTTTCCTCCTAACACTCACCTGGACTCCATCACCTCCTTGATTAACTTTCCTAAATCTGTCCCTCCCCTTGGTTCTTTCCTCCTGTCACTCACCTGGACTCCACCTCCTTGATTAACTTCCCTATATCTGTCCCTCCCCTTGGTTCTTTCCTCCTGACACTCACCTGACTCCACCTCCTTGATTAACTTCCCTAAATCTGTCCCTCCCCTTGGTTCTTTCCTCCTGACACTCACCTGGACTCCATCACCTCCTTGATTAACTTCCCTATATCTGTCCCTCCCCTTGGTTCTTTCCTCCTGACACTCACCTGGACTCCCACCTCCTTGATTAACTTCCCTATATCTGTCCCTCCCCTGGTTCTTTCCTCCTGACACTCACCTGGACTCCATCACCTCCTTGATTAACTTCCCTATATCTGTCCCTCCCCTTGGTTCTTTCCTCCTGACACTCACCTGGACTCCACCTCCTTGAAAAACTTCCCTATATCTGTCCCTCCCCTTGGTTCTTTCCTCCTGACACTCACCTGGACTCCACCTCCTTGAAAAACTTCCCTATATCTGTCCCACCCTTGGTTCTTTCCTCCTGACACTCACCTGGACTCCACCTCCTTGATTAACTTCCCTATATCTGTCCCTCCCCTTGGTTCTTTCCTCCTGACACTCACCTGGACTCCATCACCTCCTTGATTAACTTCCCTATATCTGTCCCTCCCCTTGGCTCTTTCCTCATGACACTCACCTGGACTCCACCTCCTTGATTAACTTCCCTATATCTGTCCCTCCCCTTGGTTCTTTCCTCCTGACACTCACATGGACTCCATCACCTCCTTGATTAACTTCCCTATATCTGTCCCTCCCCTTGGTTCTTTCCTCCTGACACTCACCTGGACTCCACCTCCTTGAAAAACTTCCCTATATCTGTCCCTCCCCTTGGTTCTTTCCTCCTGACACTCACCTGGACTCCACCTCCTTGATCAACTTCCCTATATCTGTCCCTCCCCTTGGTTCTTTCCTCCTGACACTCACCTGGACTCCATCACCTCCTTGAAAAACTTCCTATATCTGTCCCTCCCCTTGGCTCTTTCCTCCTGACACTCACCTGGACTCCACCTCCTTGATTAACTTCCCTATATCTGTCCCTCCCCTTGGTTCTTTCCTCTGACACTCACCTGGACTCCATCACCTCCTTGATTAACTTCCCTATATCTGTCCCTCCCCTTGGTTCTTTCCTCCTGACACTCACCTGGACTCCACCTCCTTGAAAAACTTCCCTATATCTGTCCCTCCCCTTGGTTCTTTCCTCCTGACACTCACCTGGACTCCATCACCTCCTTGATTAACTTCCCTATATCTGTCCCTCCCCTTGGTTCCTTCCTCCTGACACTCACCTGGACTCCACCTCCTTGAAAAACTTCCCTATATCTGTCCCTCCCCTTGGTTCTTTCCTCCTGACACTCACCTGGACTCCACCTTCTTGAAAAACTTCCCTATATCTGTCCCTCCCCTTGGTTCTCTCCTCCTGACACTCACCTGGACTCCACCTCCTTGATTAACTTCCCTATATCTGTCCCTCCCCTTGGTTCTTTCCTCCTGACACTCACCTGGACTCCATCACCTCCTTGATTAACTTCCCTATATCTGTCCCTCCCCTTGGTTCTTTCCTCCTGACACTCACCTGGACTCCACCTCCTTGAAAAACTTCCCTATATCTGTCCCTCCCCTTGGTTCTTTCCTCCTAACACTCACCTGGACTCCATCACCTCCTTGATTAACTTTCCTAAATCTGTCCCTCCCCTTGGTTCTTTCCTCCTGTCACTCACCTGGACTCCACCTCCTTGATTAACTTCCCTATATCTGTCCCTCCCCTTGGTTCTTTCCTCCTGACACTCACCTGGACTCCACCTCCTTGATTAACTTCCCTAAATCTGTCCCTCCCCTTGGTTCTTTCCTCCTGACACTCACCTGGACTCCATCACCTCCTTGATTAACTTCCCTATATCTGTCCCTCCCCTTGGTTCTTTCGTCCTGACACTCACCTGGCCTCCATCACCTCCTTGATTAACTTCCCTATATCTGTCCCTCCCCTTGGTTCTTTCCTCTGACACTCACCTGGACTCCATCACCTCCTTGATTAACTTCCCTATATCTGTCCCTCCCCTTGGTTCTTTCCTCCTGACACTCACCTGGACTCCACCTCCTTGAAAAACTTCCCTATATCTGTCCCTCCCCTTGGTTCTTTCCTCCTGACACTCACCTGGACTCCACCTCCTTGAAAAACTTCCCTATCTGTCCTCCTTGGTTCTTTCCTCCTGACACTCACCTGGACTCCACCTCCTTGATTAACTTCCCTATATCTGTCCCTCCCCTTGGTTCTTTCCTCCTGACACTCACCTGGACTCCACCTCCTTGATTAACTTCCCTATATCTGTCCCTCCCCTTGGTTCTTTCCTCCTGACACTCACCTGGACTCCACCTCCTTGATTAACTTCCCTATATCTGTCCCTCCCCTTGGTTCTTTCCTCCTGACACTCACCTGGACTCCACCTCCTTGAAAAACTTCCCTATATCTGTCCCTCCCCTTGGTTCTTTCCTCCTGACACTCACCTGGACTCCATCACCTCCTTGATTAACTTCCCTATATCTGTCCCTCCCCTTGGTTCTTTCCTCCTGACACTCACCTGGACTCCACCTCCTTGAAAAACTTCCCTATATCTGTCCCTCCCCTTGGTTCTTTCCTCCTGACACTCACCTGGACTCCACCTCCTTGAAAAACTTCCTATATCTGTCCCTCCCCTGGTTCTCTCCTCCTGACACTCACCTGGACTCCACCTCCTTGATTAACTTCCCTATATCTGTCCCTCCCTTGGTTCTTTCCTCCTGACACTCACCTGGACTCCATCACCTCCTTGATTAACTTCCCTATATCTGTCCCTCCCCTTGGTTCTTTCCTCCTGACACTCACCTGGACTCCACCTCCTTGATTAACTTCCCTATATCTGTCCCTCCCTTGGTTCTTTCCTCCTGACACTCACCTGGACTCCATCACCTCCTTGATTAACTTCCTATATCTGTCCCTCCCTTGGCTCTTTCCTCATGACACTCACCTGGACTCCACCTCCTTGATTAACTTCCCTATATCTGTCCCTCCCCTTGGTTTCTTTCCTCCTGACACTCACCTGGACCACCTCCTTGAATAACTTCCCTATATCTGTCCCTCCCCTTGGTTCTTTCCTCCTGACACTCACCTGGACTCCATCACCTCCTTGATTAACTTCCCTATATCTGTCCCTCCCCTTGGTTCTTTCCTCATGACACTCACCTGGACTCCACCTCCTTGATTAACTTCCTATATCTGTCCCTCCCCTTGGTTCTTTCCTCCTGACACTCACATGGACTCCATCACCTCCTTGATTAACTTCCCTATATCTGTCCCTCCCCTTGGTTCTTTCCTCCTGACACTCACCTGGACTCCACCTCCTTGAAAAACTTCCCTATATCTGTCCCTCCCCTTGGTTCTTTCCTCCTGACACTCACCTGGACTCCACCTCCTTGAAAAACTTCCCTATATCTGTCCCTCCCCTTGGTTCTTTCCTCCTGACACTCACCTGGACTCACCTCCTTGATTAACTTCCCTATATCTGTCCCTCCCCTTGGTTCTTTCCTCCTGACACTCACCTGGACTCCATCACCTCCTTGATTAACTTCCCTATATCTGTCCCTCCCCTTGGTTCTTTCCTCCTGACACTCACCTGGACTCCACCTCCTTGATTAACTTCCCTATATCTGTCCCTCCCCTTGGTTCTTTCCTCATGACACTCACCTGGACTCCACCTCCTTGAAAAACGTCCCTATATCTGTCCCTCCCCTTGGTTCTTTCCTCCCTGACACTCACCTGGACTCCATTACCTCCTTGATTAACTTCCCTATATCTGTCCCTCCCCTTGGTTCTTTCCTCCTGACACTCACCTGGACTCCACCTCCTTGAAAAACTTCCCTATATCTGTCCCTCCCTTGGTTCTTTCCTCATGACACTCCCTGGACTCCACCTCCTTGAAAAACTTCCCTATATCTGTCCCTCCCCTTGGTTCTTTCCTCCTGACACTCACCTGGACTCCACCTCCTTGAAAAATTTCGCTATATCTGTCCCTCCCCTTGGTTCTCTCCTCCTGACACTCACCTGGACTCCACCTCCTTGATTAACTTCCCTATATCTGTCCCTCCCCTTGGTTCTTTCCTCCTGACACTCACCTGGACTCCATCACCTCCTTGATTAACTTCCTATATCTGTCCCTCCTTGGTTCTTTCCTCCTGACACTCACCTGGACTCCACCTCCTTGAAAAACTTCCCTATATCTGTCCCTCCCCCTTGGTTCTTTCCTCCTAACACTCACCTGGACTCCATCACCTCCTTGATTAACTTCCCTAAATCTGTCCCTCCCCTTGGTTCTTTCCTCCTGTCACTCACCTGGACTCCACCTCATGATTAACTTCCCTATATCTGTCCCCTCCCCTTGGTTCTTTCCTCCTGACACTCACCTGGACTCCATCACCTCCTTGATTAACTTCCCTAAATCTGTCCCTCCCCATTGGTTCTTTCCTCCTGACACTCACCTGGACTCCACCTCCTTGATTAACTTCCCTATATCTGTCCCTCCCCCTTGGTTTCTTTCCTCCTGACACTCACCTGGACTCCATCACCTCCTTGATTAACTTCCCTATATCTGTCCCTCCCCTTGGTTCTTTCCTCCCTGACACTCACCTGGACTCCATCACCTCCTTGATTAACTTCCCTATATCTGTCCCTCCCCTTGGTTCTTTCCTCCTGACACTCACCTGGACTCCACCTCCTTTAAAACTTCCCTAAATCTGTCCCTCCCCTTGGTTCTTTCCTCCTGACACTCACCTGGACTCCACCTCCTTGAAAAACTTCCTATATCTGTCCCTCCCCTTGGTTCTTTCCTCCTGACACTCACCCTGGACTCCATCACACTCATTGATTAACTTCCCTATATCTGTCCCTCCCCTTGGTTCTTTCCTCCTGACACTCACATGGACTCCATCACCTCCTTGATTAACTTCCCTATATCTGTCCCTCCCCTTGGTTCTTTCCTCTGACACTCACCTGGACTCCACCTCCTTGATTAACTTTCCCTAAAATCTGTCCCTCCCCTTGGTTCTTTCCTCCTGACACTCACCTGGACTCCATCACCTTGATTAACTTCCCTATATCTGTCCCTCCCCTTGGTTCTTTCCTCCTGACACTCACCTGACTCCATCACCTCATTGATTAACTTCCCATATCTGTCCCTCCCCTTGGTTCTTTCCTCCTGTCACTCACCTGGACTCCACCTCCTTGATTAACTTCCCTATATCTGTCCTCCCCTTAGTTTCTTTCCTCCTGACACTCACCTGGACTCCATCACCTCCTTGATTAACTTCCCTATATCTGTCCCTCCCCTTGGTTCTTTCCTCCTGTCACTCACCTGGACTCCATCACCTCCTTGATTAACTTCCCTATATCTGTCCCTCCCCTTGCCCTTTCCTCTCCCGACACTTTACTTTTTTGACAACTTCTTTATATTTTCCTCCCCTGTTCTTTCCTCACCTGGACTCCCACCTCCTTGATTAACTTCCCTATATTCGTCCCTCCCCTGGTTCTTTCCTCCTGTCACTCACCTGGACTCACCTCTTGATTAACTTCCCTATATCTGTCCCTCCCCTTGGTTCTTTCCTCCTGTCACTCACCTGGACTCCACCTCCTTGATTAACTTCCCTATATCTGTCCCTCCAGTTCTTTCCTCCTGTCACTCACCTGGACTCCACCTCCTTGATTAACTTCCCTATATCCCCATCCCTCCCCTTGGTTCTTTCCCTCCTGACCCTCCTGGACTCCACCTCCTTGATTATCTTCCCTATATCTGTCCCCCCTTGGTTCTTTCCTCCCTGACACTCACCTGGACTCCACCTCCTTGATTAACTTCCCTATATCTGTCCCTCCCCTTGGTTCTTTCCTCCTGACACTCACCTGGACTCCACCTCCTTGATTAACTTCCCTATATCTGTCCCTCCCCTTGGTTCTTTCCTCCTGACACTCACCTGGACTCCACCTCCTTGATTATCTTCCCTACA